>NC_079153.1:113036749-113338182 GCF_947563725.1 Argiope bruennichi | reverse complement strand
CTTCTGTAGCCAACAATTATGAATTTCCTCATTAGCATGAATTGAACCCTGTTATTATCTGTGATATAGAATTAAAATCATAAGGTAGTTAGAGATACTATGAAGTGTTTAAGAGAAAACAAAACTTTCATTCTTCAGACGCACAAAAGTTATACAGTACATCTGAAGATACTTGCTTGTTACAACATCGATGCAATCCTTAAGCAAAAAATTATATAGTTGAATTATCTGACATAAAGAAACTGACGACTAACATGGTGAAAAGACTGAAAGAGTATTTTTTACGCACCTACACCAATCATCATCTCGTTCTTGCTCGTCCTGATTCTGAAGAAAAGCAGGTCGTTGTCCGGATCCAGATCTTTCACGGTCTTCCTCGCGAGATCGTTCAGAGGCACCAAGGCATTGGTCATTTCAGTTGTCGTAGCGTTGTCCATCGACGTCCGAATACCTATGGAAATAAAACAGAAAAAATCCTTCACAATATTTTTCCTTAAACTTTCTTTATTTACTCTTTTATTTTGTGTTAGTGACGTTAGTTTGTTATTTTATATTTATTACGAATTAAAAAGACTTGTCTTTGATCAGAATAAGAATATATTCTAGTTTAAGTATTTATAACACTCTAAACTTTAAAAAACTTTTTTCACTGCAGCGCCTTTTGTTCATTTTTGTTCACCTTCTCCCGCGTCGTTTGACACTCCTAACTAGAAATTAAACTTTTCTCTGCACTTTGAGCCACCTAACACGAGTTTAGAAATTCTTGGAATTCTGTTTTTTCTCCCCATTATTATTAGAGTGAAAATGAAGTTTCCTTTAAATTCAGTTTCTTATTCCTATGACCCAATGTGTCATTCTCTTCTTTTTAGTGTTTGTGAAACTAAATAAAAAATGCCACGAATTATTTTTCGTCTATACCTCCTCCACTTGTTGAGAAGAGAGTCAGTAATCTTGAAAAGTCTCAAATATTAAATTAGAATAATTTAGAAGCTTGTGAAAATTAAGTGAAATATCTCATAGTAATTATATTAAGGTTATCAAATTGCTCTGAATGTATATCAAAAGATATGCATACGACTATTAAAAAATATATAAATTTCTGCCTTGGAGTTAATATCCAAAGTAAACAACATTTTTATCATAACTAACAGAGATAAGACCACGAGTTTAATGAAACCATAAAATAGTTTTGAATTTAATTACAAAGATTGAAAGCATTGTTTTGCGTTGTGCTTAAAATAAAGTTGAAAAATTTATAAATATTAAAAAAAAAATGTTGTACGCCAAGAACACTTACTTCATTAAAAAGATAATTTGCTCTTTATGATGGTATATAAATCATGTGATAATTATTTAAGAAATAATTGGTGAAAAACTTTTGAAAATATGCCAACATTTGACTTGGATTTTAATATTAAATATAATGCCTCAAAAAATAATTAATTTTGAAAATCGAAGACAGTAAATTTGATTTAGAACTGACCCTCAGTATCTCACACGCTGTTCAACGTTTTGTAAGATTTCTTGAACTAGACTGATACTTTTTTATTTTATTTATTTATTTTACTTATATGATTTTAAGACTTTTTATGGCACAAGTATTGGTGAAGTTGTACAAATTAATTTAATGCATTGAACTTAAAAGAGTATTGAAATAAAATAAAGCATAAAGAAATCACAAATAAAAAAAGAGGATCAAGTGTAATAAAAAAAAAATTAGCAATATACACGAAATCAATGCCTTAAACGAAAGGGGAAACTTTGCCTAGTACAAAAACACCTGGCACTTTTCTCAAATTAAGATAAGCCTTCCCGGCATAATTTATTCTTAAAATCTGGTATTTAGGTAACATTCGTATAAAATATATCAAGAGTTGTTCCTCGTGTCTTGAGCATGTTGGAGCTGGATCCAACTAAAATAGGTGTGTATGAACGAAATATGTATGATCAAGATGAGGTCTTTTTGGCTAGATGCTCACTTTCAACTGTTCAACAGTTGAAACAGTTGGCTTCAAATCCAATTCAGTATTTCATTGCGAATCATTTGTAGATTGCCATAAATGGAGTGAGTTCTGATTTAGAACATTGACTATGTTTTGAAAAGAAATAAACGTTTCAACACAAGAGCTAGCTTTTTTTTTTTTTTGCCTTAAATCGGTTTGGTCGTTTCTAGGGACATCAGTGTGTCCTAGAATCCAAAAGAATGAAATATCAATTTTGCGGTCAAGTAGTTTAAAATATGATTTTATTATTCTAAGAACAAAAGGAGGGCAGCTGTGTCTGGATGTATTTAAAATTCCTTCAATCAGACTTTTGGATCAGTATATATTACCCATCTTTTCTTTTTTTTCTTCTAAAAAATTGAAGGGCTTATATATTTTTTGTTTTGAATTAAAAATTTACAATCAAAATGTTCATTTCTTTTCTTTCAAACTCTGAATGGATTAGTAATTTGAACGTACTTTTAAGTCAACTATTATCGTTTCTTCATCCAACCTTGAGTTTATTAATTTAACAAAAAAGTGACATAGAAATATGAGTTCAACAAAATTGCGTTTTTTTCTTTATTCAACAGGCATTAAAAGCGAATTCTCCTTTCATGTTTCTCAAATTATTTTCTACACTTGCTCTTTTCGTTTTCTGTTAACACAAATTTCCAGCGGGTGCACTGTCTCAGATATTTCCCTAAAGCCATCCGAAACTAATTAGAAGAGATGTACGCTCTAGAGACGTGAATTTGCCGGAGCATTGTAATAATAATACGAAACTAATTGTACAGAACATTCCGAGGTATAGGATTACATGCAAGAATCGACCGGTTGATGGTGCATCGATGCGCCTCAAAACCCTACATAATCCAATTTTAACAAACTCTTGAAACCTGATCGTTTCATTATTCGCTTATTTAATTACATTTAAGTTCCTAGTAAAAAAATAGCATAAAATGCCCTTCTTTTTCGTGTTATTTTTACATTCACTTACACGAAGCATATAAAGAAAAGAATATTATTGTTAAAAATTGAGATCTCGGGACTTTAATAAATGCTATATGTTTTAATTCTTCCTCCATTCAATGAATATATTTCTGTTGGCTTGATGATGTGTATGGGCACACAATAGCTGAAAAACAGAATGTGCTGGATGATTAAAACTTAATATAAAATCTTGACATCAAAAATATATATTTGGTCACATTTCTGTAGAAATTTCTACGAGAAATCTCTGTGTCTCGGATCACACTCTATCCACCTATGGAACTTAATAAACATAACGAGCTAAATCTGACGTTTGATTTCACCGTGAGAATCGCAGAATTGCATTAGATTTCGGATAAAATCCCTCAATTATCGACTGTTTATGATTGCCCTGTTCACATAAACGAAAATAATCTCCTTTTAACTTTCTCACATGTCATTCTTCTCTTCCTTCGCTTTCACGCGCCTTTTTATTTATTTATTTTTTTCGACCGCTAGAAATCACAATTTGGAAAATAATTATAACTTTGGCAACAAGATAACAACCGCATTTCATTTGTTTAGGATGTTGTACTTTTAAATTATAGTGTTTACATGTGCGGCGGATTGCGATGAGCGAGGATAGAACCTGGGATCTTATGGTCCGCAGCCCAGTAACATGACCACAATACAAAAGCAATTGCCCGTGTTTCGTAGCTGTTAACTGGCTTATAAGCTCTTCACCACACATGCATTCGAATGAACAGATCGAAGGATTGCCAGATCTACTCGATTTGGCTCCAAATTTTATAAGGATCTACATTACAAATGTTAAATCTAACCTGCTAGCCAGACAAACGAATTCCTCTGAATGGGATGTCCTTCAAAATTTGATAGATCTCTCTAAGTTCGATGTAATGACCATGTACCAACGTTTATTTGAAAGATTTTTTGGAATTATTTCGTTCATATACAGGAACATAATATAGCTCACTAATACCAAAAAAAATGTTTTTTCGATTCAAGAAGGCCTGAAAATGGAGATGCATCAAAATCTCGAATTCGAATTTTTTTTTGGTGATTACAAAACTTTTTCTCTGTGTAATAAAGTAAAAAGACGATCACAGAACTATCATTTGGCACAGGGCCATGTACAAATTTTTAATAAATTGAGTTTTTGATGAAAAATTTCCTCCCAATTCCGATTACAATGAATTAATTGCAAAATATAACTGTTCCTACTTTTAAATATGTTGTCGTGAAAACTCGATATCTGTAAGGAGAAAATACAAATAAAATCAATAGCATAAATTACAGCAATAAATTAACGGGTTGAACACAATACAGAATCCAAACAATATGAATTCAAATCATACAGATATCCACACTAATTAAGAGATTAAAAAAAAGATTGACAAATTCATTATATCAACTTGCACTGATGTGGCTTATCATTTTCCAATATCCGTTTCTGTTAACGTAAATTTTAGAATCGAATTATTGTTGATAATGACTAGTTATTAATCGGACATTGATAAAATTCCACTGTGACTAAAATCAATGAAAGTAACCTTTTTCATAATTAATAACATTTTCCATTTTTACTTTTTAAGAAACATTTTAGTTTTTTTGTTACTTTAAACAAATTATTTATGGTTCTAGAATGTTTGTAGTTGTTTTCAAAGACTAGATTTGATTCTTTCATCAAAACTTTACCGAAACTAGAAAGAAGAGTATACTTAAAATACTTTAAAAGAGTTAAAATAACACAATTAAAAAGATATATATATATATATATATATAAACTAACCAACTAATAAACCTGACACTACTCGGGATAAAAATACTTTTATATTTACTATTTTTACGTTTAAAAAATCTATGTAAAATATTGTAATATGCAAACTTTTCTTCTATCATTCAAATTATTATCTGTGACGGGCTTGTTTGTTTTTTATTATTAAATGAAACAAAAGATTTTTAAGCCCTCGAAATCGAACGATTTTTAAAATTGCAGTTTAAAAGAAAACTTTCTACAAAATTTTTTATTCATTTTAAAGAACACATAAAATTTAATTAAATTCTGCAAGTGAAAACTCGGAAATATATAAATAAAATTGTTTAAAATAACTATAAAGTTTTCAATGAATAAGCACCACAGATAAAATAGTTCCCTTAAATGATTTGGAAGTATTTTTTTAATTTAAAAAATAAATATTTAACTAATTATCTCGGAAATGTCATAAAAATCTCCTTTTTACTTAATTATATTTGTGAGCAGAATTTAAAGAAAATCTATACAATAATTTGAATTTCTATTATATAAAAACTAGTTATGCACTTCGCGAATTCATTTTCCCACTATTTCTGCTGCAACAACAAATTTCTCATAGTATCATGATTTTTAACACTGTGACTGGATAGTGTTTGCAAAAATATTTTTTCGTGTGTAATCTCTAACCCTAGAAATGCAACATATTGTCTTATTTTCTCCCCTTAACTCTCCAATCAAACTATCACTGGCAAATGATTTATATACTATTATACCATCTATGGTAATTCAAGGTTCTGAATCCTATTTCTTCTGAAGAATTTTATAATTATTTTCTTCCTACGTATTAAACAATCAAAAATTAATCCAAACTTTGCCCTTTTTATGCTCAGTTTTTATCCTATAAATTCTTGAATAATTATCGTTGTGAAGTAATTTATATTTCCTTTAATATAAGAAACAAATATTTTTCGAATGAATTTAATATAATTACTATGTATCAGCAAAATATTTTGCATAAATTTTTCGCAAAGTATCAAAAACGCGGAGTTGCGTTTTAGTTAATTGAGACCTAGATAGAAAATAGAAATAATAAAGAAACCTTTCTGTAGGAACGGGACTCAGAAACCATAAATAATCTCACAAATTAATTAAGGTCATAGAAAAAATATTTTAAAAAAATCAAAGAAACGCATGGTAATTATAATGAAGTCATTAAAATATATTTTTAATTCTTTAAGATGCTATATAAATCATTTTCTAGCTATAATTATTTCAGAATTTGTTGTATAAAAATCTAACAAAACCTACTGAAGTTTTGCTTAATTTTTACTTATTTTCTAATAAAATTTCTTAAGAAATAATTGATTTTTAAAAGTTGAAAATTGCAAGTTGTTCTAGAAACGAAAAGTAGCTAACATAATCTTTTCAGTTAATTATAGAGAAACTTTTTTGAAAAAAAGCAGATCATAATAAAAACAATATTTTATTTTCATTTAACTTTTCAGATTAGATATATAATTTCAGTACTTTAAGTTCTTAACTTTTTGCATATAACACTTAAAGCATAAGTAATTTAAAAAGCTTTCATTAAAAAATAACTAATTATATCAACATTTTACTCACCATTTTCGTTAAAAACCATTACTCCCAAAACGCTCTTTTTTCTTATCAATCGCTGGTAAATTTCTTCCGCTTCGTTCTAAAGGTTAAAAAAAAAAAACATTGATTTTAATAATACATATTTGCACTGAGAGCACGTTTTACTCTTTTTCGGACAGAATAATGTTTATTTAAAAAAAATACCGCAATGTGATCCATGGCATGAGTGCACTTAAAATCACCCCAACATCTTTCGAAATTAGATAAACATTAGTTTTAATTATTTCATAGTGTCACTTGATCTGCAAGACTTTCTTCAGACAGCTGCAAAGAAGAAAGCTTTGTGTTGCTAGGCAACCGTAGTATCAAGAGAATACAATTAAGGTTACAGTGAGAGATGACAGACATCGATCGTATTAATAAATTAAATTAAAGACGAAGGAGAAAGTCTATTCTTTCGCTTATAATATACGCATCTGAAATGAGATTGAGAAACTGGAATGAATTAAAGCTTTTATGCTATTTTCAAAAAAGAATTTTACAAAATAATTACAGATTATCTCTTTCTTTCTTATAATAAAAGCAAATTTATGTTTCCGGTTGAAGGTCTACAAGACTGTCCACTAGAGTTAGATTAAAGTTACCAAATTCTGAAGATACATACTATGAGGAATGAAAATTTGATTTTAGGAGACGTTTTCCTTAAATTTTTATTAAAATTTTAATTAATTAATAATTATGCAACATCTCGATATTTTTTGTTGACAGCAACCAGATATATTACCCTTCCAAAATTATTTTACATTACTTCAATTATTTTTTAATTACCTTTCTCTGAAGATAGTTTAGTTGTGAGTAAGCAAAATATTTCTATAGTTTATTGGAACCAGTTTTTTCTGAATTTTATTAATTTCTTAAAGCTACCTTCATGCAATACGTATAAAGAAAATTTTATTGTGATGAACATTTGAATCCTTTTCTTTGTTTCTGCAAATATTCAGTTGCATACTTTTCTTCCTTAATTGAAAGCTAAAAAATTTTAATCTATATAAAAAAATTTCCTACAATTATGTTTAGCTATAATGTTTTTATTTATTTAGGTGTGCAGCTTTATTTAGTAATAGGAAAAAGTTCTATTTAGCTATAAGAAATGGCAACAATGTAACGATTGGTGCATCAAATTTTTTCACTTTTCACGTCCAAATAAACAAATATGAAGTGGTTTGAACAACCATTCTTTCGAGGATTTAAATATAAATGAAACATTGTGAGGTAAATATCTTCGAAATGTTAAAAGAATTTCATGTGCAAATAAATCAATTGAAAAGGTTTTGAAAGTCATTTAGGTAAATGAAAAATAATTTGCTCTCAATATAGGTTCTACTGTAGTTCGGGTGTCCCTTCGATTAGCAACAAATTTCAGCGATGATTCGATTTTTACTACAATTGTGCTAAAGCATCATATTGCAAATTATTTGAGAAGTTCCGAAGCCAGTAAGCAAATTTGATACAATTCGATTTTAACCACGACTAGGGAGTGCAATACCGGTATACCGGGATACCGAATGCCGGTATTTTGAGCCATTTGTACAATTTTGTAATACCGGTATTCACAAGTTTAAATACCGGTTTTTCGGTATTTACTAGAAATTTTTAAAACTGTCTCCAATATATGTTCAGGGATCGCGAGCATAGCAAAATAGTATACGTTTTTGTTTTTATGTCTCCATAACAGGCGAAATTAATTAGCTAATTAATGGCTTAAATCTAAATTAGCGAAATATGGATTATCCCTGAAAGAAAATATTGTATCCATAACGACTGATGGAGCAACAATTATGAAGAAAGTTAGAAAGTTGATTGGTGCAAATCAGCAGTTGTGCTATCTATGCATATGGAATTCAATTAGGAGTAATATATGTATTATACCAAAAAAATAAAGAACAGAAGAATCCAAATATTGTGGATACAGAAACTTCGGATTCCAACTTAGAAGAGAGTAAGTGTGAGAGTGATATTGACAATGAAGATAATGACAATGTAATTATTGAAGAAGATATCGCTAATGAGGATGAAATATTAACCTATCAAGAATTGCTTCCTATAATTTATGAAGTTCGAAAAATTGTTAACATATTTAAACGTTCCCCTATAAAAAAGGATACATTACTAAAATATATACTAACTGAAAATAAAACAGAATATATGTTAATATTAGATTCTAAAACACGTTGGAACAGTTTACTCCTAATGATGGAACGATTTTTGAAACTGAGAAATCCAATCCAAAAAGCAAAAATCGACTTAAACTTGTATACTATTTTTTCAGATAGTGAATTCGACTTAATATCCAAAACTATATCAGCTCTACTTCCAATAAAACTGACTATTGAGGCATTATGTCTGAGAGATTCTAATTTATTAATAGCTAATGCAACAATTAATTTCATGTTGCAGTCACTGAAAGAACAGCACACATCACTATCTGAAGAATTATATATTTCATTGAAAAATCGCGCAGAAGAAAGGCATACAGAAATAGAAAATGTCTTATGGTATTTACATAATTTTAGTGATTTTAAAAATGAAAATGAAAAATAAGAAAAGAAAATGACCAATTCAAATCTGATTAAGTTTAGAGTAATTTTTCTTAAAATTTTTTACCCACAAACCTATCCACATTCAGAAGAATTCGGTACAGTTATCGAAGATTATGATGACATTCATGTCGATAGTGAAAAGGAATTTGCTCTTGAGCAAAAATTAGAATTAGAGATAAATAAAAAAAAAAAATGCCTGCAAACCAAAATACAATACAGGAATCAGTTATATCCAAAAACATCCGACGAGAAATCGATTTATTTGAAGATGAGGGATTTAGAGGTAAAAAAGTATATCGCGCATTGCTAACAGTACTACCAACTAGCGTAGATGCCGAAAGAGCGTTTTTGACAGCTGGTAATTTTTGCACATAATTACGTTCCAGGCTTAATCACAGTTCAATTGATGCATTATGTTTTTGAAGATCACATTTCAAAAATTTGATAGTACCACAGACTGAATAGTGATATTTACAGTTTTTTGTGAATTAAATAAATAAGATGTTCCTTTACTTTTTTGTGATTCTTTATATACTGTTATAATTTATAAGTTACAAATTATTTTTTGTGACATTTACACTCTCTAACAAAACTGGCAAATACAACAAAGAGAAACCTGTGTTTTCTTTCTTTTTCTAAAATTTCTAATACCGGTATTAAAACCGGTATCCCGGTATTAAGATTTTAAAAATACCGAATACCGGTATTGAAATTTTGGTCCGGTATTGCAATCCCTAACCACGCCAAAAAGCGCCAAGAAAATATTTCACCAAATTGTAAAAATATACTCAAGTGCATTATTATTTATTATGAAAAATTTTGAACTTGCGAATCGCATGCTATACAGTTTGAAAATTGAAATCGCCAAATTGGCGGGATTTTCGCTTGGCGCTGTTTGGTCACGTTACTTACAACCAATAAGTACAGTAAATTTTAATAAAAATTATATTATTTTTAATTATTGAAGAATTTACTTGTTATTAAGTTTCTAGCATATATTATTATCATTATTGTATATTAATTAAGAGGTATTATTGTACTAGAAGTATTTATTAAGTACAGTTTTGAAATTTAAAATGCACATCTATACTTTTTTTATCATTTTTTAATGAAAGCCCGTACTTTAATCAACTCTTAACATAATTTCCACCAATGATAAGGCATTTGACGCATTGTCCAACCAGCTATTCCATCTACTTGAAAATCTGTCACCTGATTTGATAACAACTATAACATGGCTGGCTCGAGTTCATCGTCATTGTTGTGGCATAGTATTGGCCTTTTATAAATTCAGGAAATTCGATCGATAATAGTGATATCATAAAGCATTTGATTTCTCTAACTTTACCATCAACTGTCTGCACCAATTCTTCAGTAATGTGGGAATGTTGCTCGTCTTCGTTTCTCATCATGCACATTGGTGTGGTCATTTTTAAATCCCTAATCCATTTTCTTACCATTCTTTCACCCATGAAGTTTTTACCAAATGAATCAATGATCTGGAAACGAATTTCAACAACTTTCACATCTTTAACATTCAGAAAAGAAAAAAACGATAGCGCGTTTTTCAGGATCGGTGGGATTTTCAATAGACTGATACATTTTAAATATTTACAAACGCACATAAACACTGTCGAATTCTTCAGTAATGGCATCTGAGGATGACCAACAAATGCAGGTGCTCAATGCGCATGGGTATAATGGCAGCCACAGGGCTACTGTGGCCGAGTTTCAAAACGGTACTTGTGTGGTGAATAGCATATAAGCCAGTTAATAGCTCTTCTACCAGAGTAATTGCTTTGGTATAATGGTTATGTTATCGGACTGCGAACCACAAAATCCCAAGTTCTATCCTCGCGCATCCCATACCGCTAAATTGGTGACCCGGATGTGATTTGAACACTCACTGGAGGGAGAGTCTGTGGTGAATAGCATATAAGCCAGTTAACAGCTCTTCTACCAGAACAATTGTTTTGGTATAATGACTACATTACTGGATTGCGAACCACAAGGTCCCAGGTTCTATCCTCGTGCATCATATACCGCTAAACTTGCTTAAAAGACATGCCTCGTCACTTCTCTCTGTGCCTCATATTTAAACCCTCAATTTGTGTCTTCTGGACTTAATCGCATTGGAATCTGAGCGATTCATTTATTAACAAGCAAAATTAATTTTTTAGGGTTCTCTTTCTTATTTTAATAATCTTATTTACCTTTCTTTCTCTTTTTCCTAATTATTGTAGTTGCTAGTTTCGTTTGATTGTTGAATTCATTTTCTAATTGCTTAAAGAATCAGGGGAAAATATTTACCTAGGCCAACAAATTTGCTCTTTGCTTATTCAATCTAAAGCCTCAGAAGCAAATCAATTTAGATCAGTCATAATTGCTTGCTTTAAAAAGCAAAGCGTCCTCATTACAGAAGCGCAGATAGCATGATTTGCTCAATAAATCTGGGAGGATTGTTAAGTAATCATTTTAGGGTTGATAAGTGTCGACTAGACACTTTTGTTTATATCTTCCAATTCTTTGACAATATAGCAATGAATAATTGCTTTCTAATTTAATTTCATCAACTTAATGTCTGACTGCCACATAAAGTCCGTATTGTGTTAGTATATGGTAAAGTCAGAAAGAGTTACTTTTTTGTTACCGTTACTTTTTTTTTCATTGATATACAAGCAGATATTCTAAAGAGAAATCACCCATTAAATGTACAATGAATGAAGTGTTGGATAGTGTAAAATGAAGCATTATTCTACGGAAATTCCAAAAAGTCACAAAGCATAAATAACTATGATAAGGTCACAAAAACAAAACTTACAGAAATAAAACAGGAGATAAGCAAATCGTTAATTAGCAAACAGTAAAAGTACTCGGTAAACAACTCGCAACATTATCAACACTCCAAGGATAGAAATACCATGTGAGTGCATCGTCTTTTATAATCTTCCTATAAGGTGTGATGTCATTTAGAATTTTTCAGATTTTAGTTCCCTAAAAAAAAGATGAGACTATAATTCTTACATTTTCTTGAACTTTCATTTTTATCACCAGTTTCATTGTCCTGAAATCCAGTCAGTATCCATTAATAATTCCTGTAAATCTCTCTTTCCAGCGATTAGACTAAAGAGCAGGAACACGTTTTGCAAATTCGTAAAAACATATTTTCCTTACGAATGGAAAAACATATCTTTCCTATCTCTAAAAAAATGTTAATTCATTGCTAAACCTTACCTGAATATTGTTACGCAAAATTCCGCACGGTATATATATGCTGAAAAGGGTCAGTAACGAATGGCGCCATTTTATACTACAAAAACATGTAACATAGAAAACGAAACACAGAAACAATCGCAACATCAAGAAGCGCGCAGAAAAAACTCGCTGGATCAATACTCCAAAGAGAAAATTAATTCGACTACTGATTTTGAGCTCAATTGCTTAAATTTCTATATTTTCTGTGACAGGGTAAAGAGGCTTCTGGAAGGATATCTTATCTTCGTTCGTAATCGATATACCGTCTCAGGAACTTTCGTTTTTGTCGCCAAGGCCGGGAAGTGTTCACTTGGCATCCATTCTGCAACCATAAAAATATATGTAAAAACTCTCTTCCTTACTATAAAACTAAATGCGCAGGGAAGTTATATTTCAGATTCGTTACAGTATTCAGTCCTTTTAACGTGTGCTTCTGATCTTCTACTCGTTTTTGACATTTTTTATATTACATTACTATTCAAAATATCTTCTTCATCAGTATGGAATAATTGAGCTTATAATACGCGAATTTAATTATAATACGCGAATGATTGCAATTCAGAATTATACTATACGAGTACTACAACAATTATTCCCAAACTTTTTCAAATCTCAGTGCCCTTGATGAATCTAGAAATTTTTTTTCCCAATGCCATGATTTTAAAACTCCTACAAATGCTTTTTGCAAAATAATAAATTATTTTTTATAAGTTAGATAAAAAATAAATAGCACAATTTTGCTTATATAAAAAAATGTGTAATAAATTTTAATAATCAACAGAATAGATTAGCCTATTGAATACTTCACATTTTTTCAAGTCATGGGACTAAATTGGATTCAGATATCTTTTATGACAATGACTGTAGAAACCCCGACATCATAGAAATAAAAAGTAAGAAAAGGGAGCAAAATTTTCAAACTTTTGCATTTAGGAGTGGATATTCATCTTTCACAGATAACCAAAAAGTTAATTCAATGCTGCTAAATTTAGTTTTAGTAAATTGTCAAGACACAACTCATCCAGATTCTTTTCTTCTGCAGCAGAAAAGACAGATGGAGTAGTTTTATTAAATGGATTTTGGTTTTATGCAAATTTACCACCATTATCATACTGAAAGTATACTTCTCACTTCAAATGATAAACTGCAATAATGTCCGAGAAAAAAATATAGCTGCCTACAAAATTGAATGAAAAATAAATAAAATCATAAGAATATTTTGCAGCGTCGCTGTGAGGAAACTGAGACTACCCAGGGCGACACGCCGGACAATTTCGGCTACCATGGTAATGGAGCATTAAATAATTGAGTTACCATGACATCCAGAGCTTGCGGAAAGAACACGACGATCTTATAAATGCATTAATACTAAGCCTAGCAGTAAAGTTGTCTTAGCATTGGATATGAAAATATATGTATCTTTTTTTCATTTTAACGTAATTTTATGAAACACAGCATCTTGAAGATAGTTGAAGGATTGCATATGAATGCCATTAGAAAAGCCACAATAAATAATACTCAATAATTACCACAATAAATAAGTGTTAGCTTTTATTATAAGTTAATGCGAAATCCTTTCATTGCTGTTTTCGTTTGTTAGAATATGGAACTAATGCTATTCAAAACTATAGAAAAAATATATAATTAAATATTATTCTTATAAATCATGTTAAATTACTTTGAGCCGTTTTACTCTTATTATAGTCTAAGTCATGAACACCTCTATCTCTACTTATGGTAAAGATGAATGTGTGTGTGTTCATACTATAATAATTTCATAGTTAAAGTGTATCTGGTTTTAAAACAGATAACTACCTTTTTTAAAAGAAAATTCGTGCCATTCAAAATTATGAAAGAATTGTTCCTTAAGAGCAGAAATGTTATTTTACAATGAAAGACTACTATGAATTTCATTTCGTTAGTGAAGAATGTAGTGTTGTACTACTCGAGCCTTATATCAATACTATGTTGAAGGAACAGTTCCCGTTATTGAACAAACAAGAAGTCACTCCACAGATCATTACAAAACTACAAAAAAAATTATGCCTACCAAAAAAATTCTTCCCTTAAAATATTACTAACTAATACAGACCAAGTACGATCCAATCCAACTACAATAAATGAAAGTGTGTGTGTGTGTGTGTGTGTGTGTGTGTGTGTGTGTGTGTGTGTGTGTGTGTGTGTGTGTGTGTGTGTGTGTGTGTGTGTGTGTGTGTGTGTGTGTGAAGGCGTCTTTTTTAAAACAAATCTGTCTTACTTACAGCTATGAAGATTTTTAAGAATTTTTTATTAATAAAAAAATGTATTTTGCATTAAACTATTTTTTATTTGGCAACTAGATAATTTTTAATTAATAAGTCTGCTATTTGAGTTAATTTTTGTACAGGAGCAGAATTTTTAAATATAAATATTTATTATATCTAAAGAAAATTTTAAAAATTTTAAATCTGAATAGATGCCGAAATTTTAAAAACAAAATGAAACTCTTTTTATCTATCTTTCTGTTTTTAAAACTTTCTTTCTGTTTCAAAAAACTATACAATTAAAATTGACACCAAAACTCTAAATAATGAGCAATCTGAGTATATATTACAGTATTTTTTATCAATAAATAGTGTTTAGTACGTACTGATTAGAAAGAGAAAGATTACTGGTCCTATCAAGTACAATCGCGTGTGAATATTAATTTGTACCTACAGCAAAAACGGATATCAACCCTAGAGTGTACCCAATGCGGGGTAATGATTCCCCTTCCCTTCCCCAGACTCGACTGGCGCCGCTTCTCCTGTTTCTCCTGTTTCTCCTGGCTCACGCGTCAGATCAAGCTGGAACACGTGCCGGCAGACGAGCACGAACAATACTAATGCACGATAGAAAGGCTGAAAGAACTCCAGTTAATGATTGCATAACAAGGAGGAGGTCACTTTTCATGCGTCCAAAAAGTTTTAACGATCATACAGAGTTAGTTCAATTAGATGAAGAAAATCGAACCCAAAATATGATCTCTAGACAAGAGTTTTTTGGTATCCCTTTATTAATTGTTTGTATCATCATCTAATTTTATTGAGTAATAGTGCTGAAACTAAACCTAAAAGAACAGATGAGTTTCAGTGAGATAATGATAAAAGTCCTAGCGCTGATACTCTTTATTGGGACAATTCCTCCGAGTTACTGGATATATTTCTAGCAAGACTGTTGGCACCTACGTTGAAATTATTTCTTTTGAAATTAATGTTACACTTTAATTCGTTTTCGGTGATTATTTCCGCTCGTCCTCGTCTGTTGATTACGAGAATTCATTGTACATAGGTGAATCGATCAGACGTCTTCATTTCGGAAGCTTCAAAACGATAAACTGTGTTGTTAAAAGAATACTAGCTTATTTACTTTGAAAACTACAAATCTTTAATTTAAAATACAGTGCATTAGTTAATCAAGAAGCAAAAAAGCACTGGCCTTCAACCTTGCCACAACAGATGTCTTTTAGGGTAACAAACTATGAATTGTTGTTTGTTTCTTATGGCACTTGCCACTGACAAGCCCGCTGTTACGAAGACAGCGATTTAAGCCTGAGGGGGACGTCTCTTATTTTTTATAGCAGCGCCAACTAGGGCCAAGAGTACGACTTTGCCACTCACGCATCTTTCATTCGCTTGCACAACCCCTTTTTACAGGAGGGCACATTCACACATCTCACAGATAGAACAACAGAAGAACAACCATGCCCATACCGGGACTCGAACCCGGGACGCCCAGATCACGGGGAAGACCCGCTACCCCTATGCCAGGACGCCGGCCAAACTATGAATTAAAAGTCTTTATCCACAATTCTCACACTAATGATCGAAATGCCTCAGTATAGAAACCTTCCACTCTGTCTATATACGTATTTATTACTCTTGCTTTCCCTAGAAATTATTCCCCAAAAGGTGCCATCTTGTTTTCAGAACTATATTTTAATATAGGAACAGAGGCGGCGGTAGCAGTAGGCTTGCCCGCCCGCCCCCCGTCTACGAGAGATTCAGAATTTCGTCTGTAAAGGTGTTTACCACTTCATGATGGTTGCAGAGAGATGCGCATTATCAAATATGATTATTTAAAAACTGCCTTGAAGTTAATATATTGTAAACAGTCGATTAACAATTAAAGTGTTTTGTCTGTATTTGGCAAAATAATCGATAGAGTGGTAGGTCAATAATATGACGTATTTTGCAATGGTCAATAATATGACTGAATGCGATGGATGTCGAAGATGATAAGTTCGCAAATTTTCAGACATCTGATTTAAATGTCGTTCATTCAGCCTATAATCTGTACTACTTTTGACATATAACTGACAAGCTAGCAAGTGAATAAGATATCGACAAAGTGATAGGCTCATTTTGTTGGCAATTTTTGGTCGGCCGACTATGAACTCAATGCGGTGAGTATCGAAGACGTTAAGTCTGCAGATTTTCAGACATTTGATTGAAATGTTGTTCATTTAACTTATAATTTGCACTAGCTTTGACAATTTATCCGACTGAATAAGATATCGCATTCTGCCGACAATTTTAAGGCGGCTGATTGTGAACTGGATGTGATGAATGCGATGGATTTCGAAGATTATATCTGCAGATTTTCGGACATTTGATTCAAATGTCTGAAAATCAAGCTTTTAATTTTACTACTTTTGGCAATACATAACCGACAAGGCGACATGTGAATAAGACATAAAATATGTCGCATTTTGCCAAAAAGTTTTGATTGGTCGACTAAGACTTCAATGCGATGGATGCCGACAACATTAAATTCAAATTTCTCAGTCATCTGATTTAAATGTTATAATGTTCATTCAGCATATACTTTATATTATATTTGGCAGAATAATCAATAAGCTGGCAAGTGAATAAGATGTCACATTTTTCTCGACTAATCCTTTTCCCTTCGGCTAAGATTTTATCATAGATTATGGGAAAAAGGTTATTTTCATCGAGCACTTCGATTTCCTGCCAGTGGAATTATTAGAGAAATTGAAGCTTTTGTATTATTCATGAATAGGACGATAGTGTAGTTTTCCATAATTCATCACTCAAATTCAAGTTCTAAAGTTAATCGTCGTCTTATTAATCTAATTGTTACTTCTTAGGTAACAAATTGGTAAATTTATTTTATTCATTTCACTATGACCTAGTTAATAGTTAAACTAAATTTCATCAAACACTCTTTTTTTTTTTTTTTGACATGGTTGGACATATGCGTGCTAAAAGAAAGTTACTTTACTGTAGCGAAATTATGTAGCTTCATTATAAATTACTGAAGTAAGTAAATTGTACAATTGCAAATTACGTTTCTTTACAGTAAAATATCTGTTTTCTTTCGCAATCTAATTTATCAAGCTACAATTATTACACTAAAGAGGTATTACTGACTACAACTGACGACAAAAAATAGGTTTGTGGTTTGGTAGCTTTTTAGCTACCCTAAAAAAGTTTAACCAAATATGCACTAAATTTATTAAATAAATTACTTCCTAAATTATTCAAACTCTGCATTCAATATTATGACTATGTAATCGGGGAAAGAATCATTTTTATTTATTTTTTTCTTTCAATTACTATTTGCAGCAAAAACTATGTGATTTCAGATGTTTCTAAATTTATAATAGACTTTATATAAAGAAGTCTTTATAAAAGGATGATTAAAAGTGTTATTCATAGAATATTCATATATAACACATTAACCCCTTGACATATGAATTTAACTACTTAATTAGATGGCAGATCTTATTTGAGATAATTATTGTTATTTTAATCCCTAGAATAGTATAATGGCATTTGAGGTAACGATGCATTTTCAAGTGATTTTTGCATTTTAAATTACTTAATTCTTTCCCCTAATTGGAGATTTAAAGTTAAAATTTTTGTAAATTTTTTTACCGAATGAGACTCGTTCTTGTATACGAATTGGTTAAAAAAAAACATATGCAATTGAGGGGATAAAATTCACTTTTTGGGAGGAATATTAGCTTGCAATAACTTTAAATTAAAATAGTACTTAACCATAAGAAGGCATGCCTAAAAATGAAGATAGGGAATTCGAATTCAAGATCTAATTGTTTCTTAATAAAATTCACTGTTTTTTTAAGCCTAAATATATATTGAAAAATAAATACATGGGGGATCTAATGTTTAAGCAGTCCATTTTTCATAAGAATATTTTCATATCTTGCATAAAATAGTAAGTTTGTATATATATTTACAGAATATTTTCTGCGGCATTCTTAAGAAACGACATCATTGTATCTTTTTCGCATTCTATATTGATCGTGCCAAAACTACAGTAATTTTTTTTTTTGTTTTATTAAATGTAATTTGGTGTATTTATTATCCTCGGATTCGAAACACATCTGAATTCCTGCTCGTTGCTGCAATCCTGATTTAACAAATATTTTAGATAGGGGGAATTACGCTGAAAAATCGATTTTTGGTAAAAACATCGATTTTTTTTTTATTTATTATTTTAGATTTTTGAAAACGTTTCTTTTATAAAACTTTTTCTTTTAACGTTTTTTTTAATATAGTTTCTGGTATAAAATAAGACCATGCATTGATTCATTTAGCATGGCATGTCATTTTGGCGCAATCTGTGTTTCTATCTATATTCAGCAATCTAGAAAGGAATATAACATATTTTTTCTAATTCTAGATCTCAGAAAAATTAAATTTCAAGAGTCTCATATAAGAAATAGACTCAAATATTGACAATTTTTTATGGTCATTAAAAGAAACTGAGAACAATTTTTTACAAATTCCTTTGTAAAGTTTTAACAATGAAAGAAAGGATCAGCATCTGAATAAAAAAGAAGCTAAATAATACTTGATTTCTTTAATTAAATATAAAATTAATTATTATTAATTAAATATAAAATTAATTATTATGAGTAATTTTGAAGCCTAATTAGAGATATTGTGCTTGCCCCCCTGTCGACTTTGTCTTGTCCCCCCGTCGGCAAATCTCTGCCGTCGCCTCTGTATAGGAAATCTGGTTTGTCTGAAAAAAGAAATAGGAACTATATTTGTCTTAAAATATTCAAAAGTGTTCGCAAATTAAAGTGTGTGTTAGGCATGTCAGTGTGGAAAATAAAATTTATTCAGGAGTGATATTAGATTTTTTTTAACTTTTTGCAAGCGCATAAATAGTCTTAAAAAGAAATTCAATGAATAACTAAAAGCACGATATCTAATAACGGGCAAGAACTCTTTCTCTAAAAAAACATACATTCATTTACATCTGCTTATCTGCATCCTTATCTTACTCAAGCCTAATATAGGATTGGGCAATGAAGCGTGTAGCGATATTGGCGCTAAACTATTTGACTTAGAGCGGCAAAATTTAGCCCATATATACTTTAGATAAACGTGGGAATCTGCGTCTTAGAGAGATTTCTTTTTTTTTTTTTTTTTTTTTTCATTTCAGTTACAATTTTAGTTAATTAAAAATGAAGTTAGATTTTTCTTGCAATGATTTCCAAAATATTCTCGCACAAAAATTATTTTTACACCATTTCAAACTCCAAAAAAAAGTGTCGTTTCAATTATCTCACTTTATTTGCGATAAAATTCTTTAGTTTAGATTTAATTAACTTTAAATATACATTTAAGTATATTTCACAACAGTATATTCATGACTGGGAATGAAGCCGAGACCGTTTTCATTTTTCACCAAATATTTGATCGCGATCTTTTTTTCCATTGTCGAAAATTAATGAAGGATTCTGTTTACTATGTCTGCAGTTTATAGAAAGAATAAAAAAATAAAATTACAATACAGCTAAATTTAGAAGATCGATGAGCAGAACATAATAGTGTAATGTTGTCATCGAATTTGTCTCCATTAGGAAAGTTCATAAGTACAATGAACAGAGCATATGCAAGACTATTAAAATAACATGGCTTTAATACCTGATAATTTAATAGAATTATGTACATGAAGTTTCATCCGAATGATTTAACTAAAATTCAATAAAAACAGCATCATTGGTGAACAAACTGGTAGCCAAAGGCGATTATAGGGTAATAAGTTTATTGTTTCTTTTATATCGCAAATCTAAGTCAAATCAAACATCATTTTCATATAAATGGTATCAGATTTCTATTTCTTTATCTTTATCAAACAAGACAAAGTGAAATTTTAAAATGTTAAGGGCCCGACTTAAGAAAAATATCCGTTCATCAAAACTAAACTTTTCTAGGGTAAATAAGATAAACTTGACTATTTTTATGCAACCTTAAGTAGTTAATTTCAATTTTTGTAGTTATCCAAGATGGCAGAAAGTTGGCACATTTTGGGGCTTTCGTACTGGCTTGGCATGATTCTTAAGAAACCGGATATTTGACATCTTCACAAGAAAACAAAGCAAGTAAGTAATATTTGTCACTACCAGTCTTGGAATGATTTAAAAATATCTATTATCCTAATAATAAAATGAATAATCTTCAAAAAAAAAAAAAAAAACATTGCAAATACCTTTTGAGAAACCATTGGGAACAAGAGCTTTTGTCAATTCATTTCTTTATTTATGACAATTGTTGGTAAGAACTGTTCAATTTCTCGCCAAGCACGACAAAAACTTGCCACCAGTAAAAAAATTCACCAAAGGTCCGTCATCTTGGATGGTTACAAAAAAAGTAACAAATATTTTTTAGAATTGGAATCAAAATTGTTAGAATTACCACTATAAACAAGAAATCGTCAAAAAATACAACTTTGATTACTGGACATTATTCTTAAATCGAATCCATCTATTTTAAAAACTGTTATTTATTTGTAACACGCAGTAGTATTTCTTTTCAAAAAGACTTAGTTTGCTTTCTTGGTATTCATTGGACATAAATTGCTTTTCAAAACTAACCATGCCGAAATTCGGAAATAAAAAATTTTTCTCTATTAAGCAGTATCAAAACCTGATAGGTTCCATTCAAATTCATTCTTCTTATATGCATTTCTATGTGGGGCGTACCTACATAAAATGAAGTTCAGAATATATACAAAATAGCACCCTCATCCACTTTTATTAAACTGTAATCCGTACATCCCCTCTCTCCGAGCTTCAAATCAAGGAGTGCTTTGATTGAACTAATTTAATTGTAATTAAATCTAAATCATAATATATAAAATATTTTCGAATTAATAAGGTTTCGTTTTCTTTTGCAATCAGCTGATTTACCCATAACATTAATCATATTAATTTCATAAGGTCAACTTTAACTTATTTTTTAACTAACCATAATTCAACGCTACTTAATTTTTGGTACAGTTATAAACAACCTAACAGTTTCTAAAAGCAACCTATAAATAAATTGAAAATACAAAAAAAAAAAAAAAAATCTACGCACAATTTTTTACACTAAATTCTGGTGCATGAACGAATTGAAAATATAATTAATGTTTGACAGTTTATGGAGCTAATGACTGAGGCCTTTACGTTTAATTATTGAAAAAATGTTTTAACATGAATTCACTAGTTTTTGGATTATATTGTTTATAGACAAACATTATTCCAAACAAGGTTTTTACGGACCAAGAAAAGTCATCTTTTAATATCATTTATAAATTTTAAGATGATGCAAAAATCCTTTTTGTACAGTAATGTTTTCGAAAATTATCTCGGATGCCAAAATTTTAATTAATATTTTAAAAAAAATGGCTTCAAGATGCACATTTTTTCTTCAAATTTCAGCCAAATTTGATAGCTCTTGGTCAAACCGACTGGCCAGTAGAACGCGCACATACGCATTATATATAGGTGAATATATAAAAAAAAATTAATATATACTTTAAAAAAGTATATGCTTAAAAATAGGCATTTTATTATTATTATTTTTTTTTTTTTTTTTTTGAGCGGAGATACTAGAGTAAGCACTACGTAAACTTACTAGATGTGTCCCCTCAAATATTCAACAAAAAAAGAACATACGTGAATGGCCTTGTAAACAAGCCAGCTAGATGAATCGTTAGTGGGAAAATGTATTGTGCAGGAATGAAAGCAGATTTTGATTCAAGAAATCAGTATATTTGGCCTGATTCCAGAACTGTTTATTTTTTCCAGCAAAATCTTCACCATTACAGAAGTGATGATATAATAGTCTGAGCAAGTATGAAGTTACACTAGCTTATGCAATCACATCTTGAAAAGGAAAATTACGAATCCACAAGGTGCCAGGATATTATAGTATCGCATATACGCAATTCTCATGATGATAATGGAAATTATTTGACTGACAGATAATAATACTAGCTATCATTGTGGGAAATATGTTGACGATCTTCTTGAAAATGAAAGAAGAGTCATTGAATGGAATGCTTGTGTACTCCGACCTTCGTTCAGTAGAATATAAATAAGATATTACAATTGGGAGATGCATAATAAAGCGCTATCTACTGCCGTTTAGAAAACAAAACCTTTCTGGAAAAGAACTAACTAAGAAGAACTAAGAGTTTGCACAATCAACGGTACAAATGCATTACAAAGAAAGATGAGAACGTATTTTACTGAGGTTTCATGAAAGAAATGTATTAAAAATGTTATTGTGAGAATTTTGCTATCTTCCAAATCCAATAACTGATGTATGCATCCATCCTGTAAGTTTTTAAAAATGATTTGTTGTTTAATATTTTTATTTACATAATACATAATAATGCTTTTATTTATATAATCGTAATTATTTTCCTCTCAATTTATGGGCACTTCCTTAATTGCTTTATTGTTCCCTTTGTTATGCCATTAGATTCCCTTTATATAATTAGTTTTAAATTTTTGTCTGGTTTGAATTACGCAAGAATTCTTCAAAAAGTATCCTTTATTCATAAAAAAAATACGCAAAATAAGGTACAAAAATCTTATAGTTTTTCTTCAAAACAGTCTCTTTGAACTGCCATGCATTTCTTTAATAGTTCTGGCACTGTTAGAAGCATCGATGGAAACTCTTTTAAGGATGGCACGCAGCTGGTCCATCACATGCTAGCTATATGATCTTTGAACTGCAATCTTTCCTCATTAAAGATATTTACAGCTTGAAGAAAAGCTAAAAATCACGCGGAACCAGGGCGAAAGAATAAGAGTCTAATGAATCACAAATATGATGTGTTTACACAAGTATCTCAGTATCAAAAGAGAAAAACAGGTGGAAGAATACAGTGATGGGGCTACTAACTGCCCATTTGCATCTCAGAACGTCACAAAGGTAACACCAAGCCTCTTGCTTTCACTCTTTGATAATGATTGTGCAATGTAGCTTACACTCATGATGAATCTCGTATATCTGTCGGCATGACTTTAATTTTACTACGAATCTGTCCGGGACCACCACGATGAAAATTCATCCTATCCTCCAAGAATGCAATAAAATCGTTTTATTGCTTTTTCACAGGCCCCGAACTGTCTCGCTCTTTTTAGGGGTCTAGAAATTCACGAATTTTTTAGGCTGAAGCGAGATTTTGGTTGCTTCCATATCGATTATTGTAATTTGATTTCCACCTTGTATCCACAAACCCAGTATTTTTCGCCAGATACTAGGGGCGTTCAAAAAGTAAGTTGTTACATTCAAACAATTAGGTCATAAATACTTTATTGACAAGTCCGCAACAATGCAATATGATACATATACTAGCACACTATTTCTTTACCTAATCTCCCAGCCGCTGGAGACATTTGTCGGAACATAGCACTAATCATTCGATGCCCTGATTATAGAAAATCGCTCCTTGGTCCTGGAGGCAGCTTAGAACAGCTGTTTGAACCTGGTCGTCGTTGGAAAATGGAATGAGCACTGCCAACGGATATTCCCAAGTCCTGTGCAATGTGTGCGATGCTCACTCTGCGACTGCTGAGAATAATGTCTGCCACCCGCTGCACCATTTCTGATGCGCTACCGTTGTTGGCCTTCCTTGCCTTTCCACGTCGTCTATTCGACCGACTTCGAACTGCTGGCACCATTTCACAATGGCTGGAAGTCACATTGCATGTGGTCCATACACTGCCACAATTTCACGATGAATCTTCGTACTCGTTAAACATTTTGCCACCAAAAAAAACTTACGTTCCGCGTACTTCAACGTTAGAGTAAGTTTCCAGCTGACGCGCCATTTTTTTTTTTTTTTTCTTGTACTACGTAGCAACGGTTTTCACTATTCGAATGAAATTGCTACCGTTGTAAGCCGTGGACCTCAGCTATCGTCTGCGCAAGCTTAGCTCTTGTTTCGCCCTGATACTATCTGTGGGGGAACAAGTGTAATTTACTTTTTGAACACCTTTTGTAGTAACGTGGAGGAAGTTGGGATAGCTAACGAACGATCGCAGTTTTGACATGAATTTCGCTGAGATTCTTCTAAAACCCAATCTTCAGGTAATGGGTCTTATGCTGTAGCTCGCCTCGTATGCAAGTTCTCCGATTGTGATTCAAAGATTCTGCACCAAGAAGAATTTCATTTGATCCATGATCATTTCACACTTGGATGTCGAGTGCGTGCCAGAATGTGCTTCCCTATCCATCTTTGATGCGGTTGTACTAGGTCTTTATCAACATTGCTTCATCCTAAAAAGGCTGCTGAATCTTGTTTCTACTAGACAATCGCCAAGCTATAAAAAAAAATTAATGCAACACTAATTTTAAGTCTTCTAATTGTTATTTTCAAAAATGATAGTTCGATAGTATTCACTTACATATCAATAATAACTATCCCTAAATTATCAGCTGTTTGACAATAACTAATCAGTTGAAAACATGAAAAAAGTTCAATCATGCGCATTAGAATAGCAACTTCGTAGTTGCTTCAAAGTTGCTAGATTGATGCAAGTTTGTAGTTACATCAAATCGGATTTTCTTGGTTTGATTTATTCACACACAAAAAATATTCGGTCGGACATTTTTTTAAACCATTTTATAAACTATGTTTATTTCCTCTTATGTTTCTTCATTTCAAACTAATATATAACAGCAGACACATCAATGTACGTATGTCATAATCGAAGCTGGCAACTATTGTGTTGATCATCTTAATGAGGTTGGCGATTTCTCATCAAACCTTATAAAATGACAGTCTCAAATTGAAAATTGTTTTAAAAAGGGCAAAAATTACATTTTAAACAAACGTGACTTCTGTCCTTTTAAAAATAAAAATTCAATAAGTGATAACTCAAAGTTATCTTAAACAATGATCAAGATAATTGTTGCTATTTCAACACGATGTGTGTTTAAGTAGACAGTCTAAGTTTTGGCAATTCTTTGGGTAGAGCTCTTCTTCATTCCTGGAAGAGTAGAACAGCAGCAGTGTCTATGTAAATGAAAACATTTGGAATGGGAATACCTATCACTTTATGGCACTGAGTGTCATCTAAAGATTAAAAGATTTAGTAAAAAGACTTGGTTCCAAATTCTGAATAGTTAGTTCATAGTTGAAAATGATTTTGCACCTCTTGGGCAATTATATCTTTAATGTGTTTTTTTAATGTTTGATTGCTATTATAATAATTAATGTCACCTGATAAAGCTTTAGAGCAAATTTAAATCATTTTTGTCTCACTTGCATATGAATTATCTTTGTATTTCAAATAGATTTCATACTTTGATCAAGTTTATATTATATTACAAATTATGGAATATAAAATATATTTTTCTGATAATATTAAGCCATTTTAACAAATGCAAATTCCTTTTAAAAATTAAAGAATAGTTTGATATTATATATCCAATGATTGGTTTTCACAAAGTATCCTGAGATACAATTTTATATATTTGTATTAATTAGAATAACATTGGATCTTCTCAAAAATTGGCACATGAAACACACAAATTAAACAATCAAACCCACAGAGGACAATAATTCCAATGTACATACATTGTGCCTCATTATTGGAATTAATTTTGTTTCAAAATTAATGTGTTTTCTGATGGACAAATATTTACTGATTATGACATAAAGGTATTATTTGAATTAAATAATGATCAATAGCTATAAAGGGAAGAGGAGCAAATACAAATGGAAGGAGTTAAAGTTCTGAATATTATTTGAATTGTTATATCAAGAACTGCTTTTTAAGCATATGGATGATTAAGATTAACTGGCGAACTTAATCCACACCACATCCACACACTTTTAATTTCACATGAAAATTCATGATATCTAAATATGTCATGAATGCTCTCCTGTTACTCATCATAACAGAGAGTAAAAGGTACATCATAAATATCTCATGTTCCTTATGGGGTAGGGGGGGGGGGGCAGATAGAGTTCCTTAACTTCTACACCAATTTTAATAATATTTATTTCATAAGAAAGTTTAAAATGTTAATTTAGATATGTTGATAAAAATCATCTATGTCTCTCTGCCCATCGTTTTTGGCAGTTTCCAGTGTCAATAACTGGACTGATTTCATCAATTAATTTTATCACTTACCAAGGATAGCTAATCAATCAAAATGCTTCTTTGTTTACAGTGTGCAAGTAATGTTTATAATATTACTTTCTTTTGTTGTAATTAATCAAGTAGATTGATACAATTAAATAATATAATGATTGAATAGTCAACACTACCAGGATGATGAAAGTGTAAAGATAAATTATTCATCTTTAACTCAACAAAATTAAAGAGATATAAAAAATATTTATACATTTCTTTTTTAAAAACTTTATTTTACTTCTTTCCCTCTTATACATACAAATAATTAGTGAAATATAACTATTTTTAAAATAAAAAAAAAATGCTAAATAATTAATCAGATTTTTCTTTTGATAATTTCCTCAAAATCACTGACATTTTTTGCAACAGTGTTAGTCATTTTAGAAAATAATAAAAGATCCAATTAAAATAATAATTGGATTTTGGGACAAATATAATTGGAAAATATATTTTGATAATTTCCTCACTGTCAATGGAATTTTTTAATATCAGTGTTAGACATATAAGAAAATTATGAAAAAAAATTTAAATCATTATAATAGGAAGATTACTTTAAAACAAGTTAAATGTACCTGAAATATTTTTTTTTTCCTTTGGAAAAATTATAAACATGTGTTAAATATTGGATTTATAGAAAAAAAAAAATTCTTTTACAACGACACTATGAACACAAAAGTCTCATGAAATAGTCTTAATATATTAAAAATTGTTAAATTGGTATTAAAAATTTCTGAACAGTTTTATGTACAGGAATTGTGAGATGCAAAATTGAAATTCATGAAAATGATCTGTGGAAAACATTTTGTCTCTTTTCCACACAAGTCCAGTTATTTATTTAGGTTTCGTTTCTTGATCTGTGACAGTCTTTATGGAAATTGAACCAGGAGGAGGATCTTTCTGATCGAAATCATAAATAAAAGATGATGCAACTGCAATAAGTGAGCCATCAGGACTAAATGCCAAAGCAGATATATGTGTAGGATAACGGTGGAATTGGCAAAGTCGTTTCTTGTTAAAACCATCCCATACATTGACTTGACCATCAGAGCCTCCAGTTGCAAAAGTATTGTAGCCATTATGAAAAGCAATACAGTTCACAGGATATATTAATTCAACACCACTGGATTCTTTAATACGATGACATTTAAAAGCATATTTCTTCTTTTGTGCCTCAGGGCTGGGATCTAAGTACTCAACAGCAACTCGACCTAAAATAAAAATGTTAAAAAATGAAAGAATTCTGCATAATATAGCCATTTTTGATAGATTATTTCGCTTGTTTAAGTTAATTTATATTTTGAAGCAAATTAAAATATTTCATGAATGTGTCATACTCCTCTATAAATTTCTATTGTTAGCTACTGTCAGTATTAATCCCTAAATTTGCATACCAGTCAGCAAAAAGATGGCAAATCAACATATTCTAAAAATATGACCATTTTTAATATTAAGTAAACATAAATTCTTTATTTACATATTTATGCAATAATCCACCCAAAAAAATGCTACTTTTTCTCATGAGCTAATTAATATACCTCAAAATTTTCTGATGTCCTGATAAATTGATATGTAAAAGTGCATTTAATTTTTGCTTATACAAAAGACCATCTTTACATTAAAATTTGTTATTAGCTGGATTTTTTTCAAAATAGGTTACAATTCAAATGTCAAATTCAAAGTCTTCACATTAAATTAGCTTTAAACATATAAAACACTGCTATTTCAAAGAAGCTAATGATGAATTTCAACATTAAATATAACAAATAAACTTCAATTCGTTTGGTATTTTTTACATATCTGCTGATTTAATTGATTAAGCACAACAATTTTTGTTTTAAATGAAATTGCAACAAAACTTACATAAAAGATTTATATTTTTCCAAATTTAATGCAATTTTTTTAATCATATTAATAATTTTTTTAAATTCCAAATTGCAATTTTTTTAAACAATATATATTAATAATAATATTTATTAATTTATATTACTGTTCATATTTTAATCATTGAATATTCTTTATATCCTTATATTCTTTATTTCAAAACTCATAAAAAATTCTCATAAAATTTTTTACTACTTACAATTATAAATATTTTGACATGCTTCTTTTTATATCAATATGTTACAAATTTTCATTCTTTAATAGATGTATGAAATATTTGTAAATGTATGAAATATATACTTAAAATACTAGGTTAAAAAAAAAGAGTTAATCCACTTGGCAGCTTTTACTTTTTTATTTTGATAGCAAAATTGCAAATAATTCAAGTGCTATATTCACAATAAAAAAATGAATTTGCCACTGATTATGGGTAAGGTCCAACAGTAAGAAATCATAAAACACATAGAGACACAAACAAAGGCACTCTTTGGTAAGGAGGACTGTTATAGTCTTTTCTATATTGTCAAGTTAGCCTGTCTTATACTAAAGAGGTGAACATCTTTCAAAAGCTAATTCTACTTTAGTACTGATATCACCAAAATACATAAGCAACCAATATATTATATTTTAGACTTTCATTGCAATACAAAAAAGTGATTACTATCATCAGCTGACACAAACTACCAGTAATTCCTCATAAAGTATAATCTGATAACCAGTAAATTAATTCCAATATTCCTGTTCTTTGAATGGGGGACTGATTTATTGTGGATGTAAATCTAAGCATATCATTCAATGTAAGGTACCAGGAATGAATATTAGACAAAAATAAGCCCCAAAACTCCCAGACAATACAAATCACCATATTTCAGCAAACTTACTAATCAACTGGAACATCACAAAAGAAAACAATTGTGGAAATTACACAATTATCTATAGAAGATATATCAATAATATTTAAGCCTTATACATAAGCAACATGTTTTTTTTTTTTTTTTTTTTCAAATTTCAAAACAAGATCAAAATAAATCATCAGTCTAGTAATGCATACCTGCCAACCTTGCTTATTCAGTGATAAATAGCATTTCTTATGCATATATTAAATTTGATGTAGTAACAACAAATTATTGAAGATATTTTTAAAGAATTTATATTAATTAAAACAAATATTTTCAAATCTTATACAAGAAACAGACATTTATTACTGACAAAATGAATATATATGAAACAATTTTAACCTTATTCAAGATTAAATAGACATTTATTATTGACTAAATACATACATTATATATATACATGAAATATTTTTTTAAAAAAATCATATAACACAATTTTGTTAACCAAACAACTTCTTTTACTTTTTGAAATTCATCATTGCTCAGTTTAATATCATAAAAAAACATAAACATACATTTTCGTAATAAGGAAAGACTTCCGTGTTTTTTGAATTCATGCTGAAACAAGATTTTGTTCCCCATCTGAAATCACACTAAAAATTCTTTCATTGTCAGTATTGCTGTGATTTTGGAAAAAACTTAAAGTTTGTAGAAAGTAACTTTTTTTTTTTTTGTAGTTTTTTGAATACATTCGTTTTTTTTGAGGTTTCCCTAGGTTTTTCATCATATATCCATAATTTTATAGTTTTCATCTAATTTTTAATACTGAAATTCTGTAGCTGTTGGTGGATATCCCTAATGGCACAAATATATTAAGAAATTAAATACTTATGTTTATACCATTTCTTTATAAATATGCATAAAAAGCTAATGAAGTAAAAATAATAAAATAGTGTAATGGTTTTTCATACCAAAAATCAGAAAACCTAATAAAAAAATAATAAGGAATTTTTATCATCATTAACTCAAACTAATAAACATATTTTTTTTATAAAAAATATAAAATTAAAATACATAAAAAATAATTTATAGCAGAATTTTTTGTTTGACAGGTTTATCAGGCTGTAAAACAAAAACAGGAATCATAAATTTCAAGTATTTATGCTTCTCATTTTTCTTTTGGAATATTCCAAAATATATTAAAAACAGTCATTTGAGAAAAATCATCAATTCTAAAAATACCATTAAAATTACACATAATGAGCAATATCCAAGATATAATAAAATTCCAATATAAGTAAACCTATTACATAATGAAGCTACTTCAGTTTCTGTTCCACATTAAATATATCATTGTATAATGAGTTAAAAGTAAAAATTATTTTTATATTAATTTATGAAACATACAAAATTAATAAACTAAGGCCAAAATGACAAATTACCTTCTATGGAACTAACAACATATCCCTGCTTATTTGGAAAAGCACGTATACATCTGGTCTGATATTTCAGACTTGATTCTCTAAGTTGTTCAACATAATTCATAGCTCTCAGATCATAAACTAAAATTCGCCTTCCCGCCGTACCTACAATGAGTTTTTCACCACATATGGCCATTGTATACACCTACAAAAGAAAAATTAAAATTTTAAAAAATGTTGTACGTAAATTCTAAATATGAAAATAAACAAATACAAACTTCAGTAAGCTACTGATTACTCTCAAAGACAAAACATATTATAATGGAACTAATACAATAATACAAAACAGAACTTTTTAAACTACAAGTCCTACACCATGAAACATTGCATACATGAATTTGAGAGTCTTATAAATTTGTCAGTTTCTTCAAATACAGTATTAGAAAAAAATGTCACAAGACACTGACACGAAACTTAATTGAAATTTTAAAAATAATTTTATTTAAGGAATAGTTGAGTTTCTTGTTTAATTTTTCTATTCAAAGGTCAAAAAGCTATTTCTTCATAAAAGCACAGGGGGGATTTTCAAATCTAATATGGTCTTCAAATAGAAAATAAGAAGCCCTGCTAAAATATATATACTATTTGCCCATCTAAACAGATTGTCATCATGTAAAAATACATCTTATTGTTCATTCTTTAACTCTGTCGCACTAACTTTTATTATTTTGTAGCGGTATCTTTTCTTTACATAATGTTTGTGCATGTTCAAATCAAAACTAATCGTTCAAATCAGATGTTACAAAAAAAAATTCCAATGACAAATAGAAAACCTTGAAAGAAAATATTAGCAATAATCTCTAACTAGTTCATGAAATAAAATTATAACAAATCAACATGGATATAATATATGTGGATAAATTGTTTATGATCCCATACCTAATTTTCAATCATGTTTAGTTTTTAAGTGCTTTATTTTTATCTTTATATTTTTATATTAATTTCTTTTGCTTATTATAGCTCTCACTACATGTCTTATTTCATGTTTTTATTTAAATATGCTGTAATATTAACCAGAAATAAATTTCTTATTAATGTATTTTGCTTGTATATTATTATAGTAAGAGTAAAGTTTTCAAATTTGAAAAATTCTTGGCCACACAAAGCTGTAGATTTTTGTTTATAGATAATTTTCTTTTCATTTAATTGCTAAAATAAAGTTATACTGTTAGTCTAAAATTTCATTCTTTACTAAGTAATGGTGGGAGGATAAGAACCCTCGAGTTTGCTTACTTCATCAACCCTCCAATGCATTGACATCATTCTTTAATTTATTGTCCACAGAAGCTTCTTCATGACTTAAAATCATTTATAAGTTTCAAATCAATGAATTTTGTAATATGCATTTTTGCAACGTTAAATTGCATTGAATTGTTAAGTTGTCTTTGTTTACTATTTATGTGTAACACAAATATGTAAATTTAATGGCTACGATATCATAACGAATTATGGTTGCCAAAGTGTCAGATTTAGTCACATGAACTTAACTACCGCCTTACAAGATTTTTAATTTTGAACAATAAATGCAGGGATGTTATCATTTGCTAGGTTTTATACTTCACTTATTACAAGTTTGAAATAAATTATTTTTTATAGCAAGACAGAATATTTATTTAATAGCAATAATGATCACTACTTAATATTTCCAACATTATCTGAGTCAACTGTTTTGCTCTCTTTCGTCACTTGAAAGATAACAATCTTTCCTGCTATTTGCATCATCTATCTTTATTCGTATACCAATAAATCAGTTAATTTTAACATTTGAAGAAAATTATCTTAGTTATTTAATACTAAAATAGAAGTTGGAACTTGTGTATCAAATAATGGCACACCAAATAGGTGCTGATATTTTTTAACTTTATCTTGCTTTATAGATTTTGCTGAGTTTTTCTACTGCAGATTATTAAAAAGTTTCAAATAAATGATTGTTTTCATATTTCATTTAAAATAATTTTTAATTGGCAAGGAATTTTGAATTCTGTATTTGGTACAATAGGTGAGTGTATACTTTGCTGGTATTTAATGCAAAATAATTAATGCTGGTATTTAACTATAAATGTAGAAAAAGTCAATCTTTAACACATTTTCCAAGAAACATAAACAAATAAGACTTAAGAGAAATATTTAAAAAAAATGTTTGACATATATAGGGTAGTCATCATTAAAATATAGTTATAATATAGAACTCAATTATAAAGAAAGCTAAACGCTATGACATTTCATATAATACGCAATGCCATTTCATATAATACTAGACCATCAGAAATTGATTTCTAAAGAAAGACAAAAATAGTTATTTTAACCACTGAAGCAAAAGAAGAAAAGCAGGCTGAATTTGATGTAAAATCTAAATAATAGAACATTAGGTTCATATAATAAGTATAAGATCGAGTAATTGAACTAAATAAATAGGTAATATAAATATAGGTAAAAAAAGAAATAGAACATTTTATGTTATTAGGAATTAATGAACTGTTTAACATGGAATTAATTTTGAGCAATTAGATTCCACTTTTTATATTTGATTGAATTTGCATACATTGACAGTTCACTAATTGATTATCATTCAAAGCTTATTTCTTTACAAATCTATAATCTTTTACAAATTTAATTTGCAAAAGATGTTTCTTTTAAATGTGCATAATTATTCTGAAAATAATACTATTGATTGCAGAATGTATCATGTCTCTGTTTTTTTATCTAATGTGAAACGTTGTATGATCTTTTAATTTGGATAAATTCATATTTACAGTCCTACAAATTTCAAAGGGATTCAAATCAGTTGAACAAAAAATTTGCATGGCTTCTATTCACACAACTTTTGACACAAAAGTTTTTAATTAACTGTTAAAAAAACAATATAAATAAAATTCTTTTAAATGGTTCATCAAATATTAATCATTCATTGAAAACATTCCTTTTTCCTATTATTCCTTTATTTTGCAGATGCAGAGTTAAGCACTGATAGTGTTATATTTTAATCGGGCTTTATACAGTTCATTACAACCAAATGTAATAAATTCTCAAATCATTTTATTTATGCCCTTTAATTGCTAAATGGAAAATTAGTATTTTTTAAATTGATAAAAAAAAATTAGCAAGAAATGAGCATGTTTACACATATGACCAATAATTATTGTATAATATACAAAATTTTTATTAGAAACATCTTCACTTTTTTGTATATGACAATATACCTACTGTAAATAGAACAAAGCTGCTATATAAAAATTTAAATCATCATTTTACAAAAATAGCTTTTTTGTAGTATGTACTCAGTAAAATTACTTATAACATATGAAAAACTCTATATTTAAATAGATATAAAATTATTATTTAACAAATAATTTTATTGGCCAGTTTTTAAATTCTTTAAGTATATAATCTAATAATAAGTTAATATAAAGTTCTTCAAAAAAAAAAAAAAAACTTACTATTTGAGAATTTTACAGCAGGAAGCAATGAATACAAACAATTTACAAAACTTATTCCATCAGAACTTTTACTTTACCTTATCAGGAACACGATAAGTATTTGGAGTTTCAGGAGCTCTGATATCCCACAATTTAACTGTCTGATCCCAACTTCCAGTGATAACAGCATGGATATCAGGGCAATATTCGACACATTTAATGGCAGCATCATGAGAACCCACTTTTTTCCCCTGATCTAAAATTTAATTTAAATAAAATCTTCATTAAATACTTATGTAAACTGTCGAGTGGAGAATATTTTTAAAACATTATTTTAAAATATCAAAATAAACACAACTGTTCAGTAGCCTGAACTAAAAACACATTTCATTAAATTTATTCTACTCATATAAAAATGAGAAAAATATTTTATCAGTGATTAAAAATTATGTATGTTAATAATAATTTTAAAAAAAAACATTTTATTATTTTTACTTGTATTACCCACTTTCAAGACATTACAATTATTTTTTCTAAAATAATATTTCGAAACAAAAATTACTGCACTCTAAAATACAAGGATTCCACAGCATGTTGACAACAACTTATTTCATAAGAATTCCCTTTTAACACTAATTTTTACATTTTGCTATTCATAATAATTTTTGGAGAATTATATTTAATTACTTTGAAAAATATCTTATGAATAAAATTCCTATGAGGACTTACATATATTGAATGCTAACATCTACTGACATTTACATTAGATATACATTAAGTTATTATGAAAGATGACTAACTATAAATTTGGCATCTTAAAAACCATAAATTAAGTACCTTCATTAGAATAAATGTTAATAAATATTTCCAAAAATAAATAATTTGCAATAATAAGCACAAATTTAAAAATGACTAAGTTATCAATACAAATAATCAAATCAGATATAGGTTAATTTACAAGAGAGCTTCAAAAAGTAATGCAAACTATTCTTACGTTCATAACCATTGAAATCAAAGGTCATCAGCTGACCACTTAGATCTCCACTCCAAGCATAAAGTTGATCCTAAAAAGAAGCAAAGGAAATATGCGTATGCATAAAAATAAATATGTATAATGAATGCAAACAATATGAAAAATTATTAATGCATCTACAACACTACAAAAAAATTCTTACATAATTTAATCTTATAATTAGATTATATCATTAATAAAATAACATAATCTTAAGATTAGAAAGAAATATATTAAAGTATTGCCTATCATTCCTAGTTTTCAATTCATTTCCCCAAAATATATAAATGGAGAAAAATATTTAGAACAATGTCGAACATTTTTATGATTTGACAAATACTAGTTTTCATAAACAGGCATTTTTTTTACTTATAAAAAAAAGTGTTTTTGCATGTATATCTGCAGTGTCCAGACAAATCTATTACATTTAGAGCTATGAAATTTCGCTCAAATGTACTTGTAATATCAATTCATTACACCTAAGTCCATTTTTTAGAATATTTAATACAGAAAAAAATTTTATTCAATATTTTGTATTTGTTTTAGTAATTTTTAAAGCATTATTTCTAACGATTGTAGAAGGGGGGAAAATCAATGCATCATCAAAGAAAAGAAAAATTGTCATTATAAAGATTTTTTTTTTTTTTTTTTTTGTATTTTAAATATAATTTTTTGTATTTTCAGAAAGTTTTTAAAAAATTGTTATTTTTCTGAAAAAAATTTTCAAGATTAAAATTTTTGAATTCAACATTTTAATTATATGGTTTTCAAATTTTTAAAGGCATTTAATTGGATGCCCCTCTCTAATTTAAAACCAGAACAGTCTGCATGTATTTTTTAAAATGAATTAAAAAAAATTTCTAATGAATTTAAAATTTTTCATTACAGATCTGCAGAGAAAGAGAAATTCCCTTTCTTTGCTATTAACAGCTTATCAAAGATAACAGAGCAACTGAAGTATAAATACAAATGATGAGTCATGGATTCCTTACAGAGACATATTCAAAGGATATAGCATACCATCTTGGTCTTGATTGAGCAGTTTGATGCATAACAATAAGTAAACATAACTAACTTTGATAATAGAAATAAATTTAATTATAAAACATAGGTTGTATGCAAAGTAGCAATAAATAGTTCTCTTACAACAAAATAAATATTAAACATGTAGCTGATTGACATTTGAAAAAAAAAACTTTTTTTATTAAAATGAGAATGAGAGTGAGTTAAATGAGAATATTCCCACTACAAACTAATAAATAAACCTTTAAAAAAAAGTACCCTATTTACATAATGTGCTTAAAAGTTTAAACTGGGTTTAAAAAATAAAAAAATTTCATTTCTTATTTTCTCAGATTGATTTTGGATTCGGATAAATTTCATAGAATTATGTTTATATAAGTGTATAGATCTGTTTGGAACTATTTAACATTTAATTCAATTTTCTTCTTTTAACAGAAGATTATGATTATAAATTTTATATTGGTTTGTATATATATTTTTTTTTTTTTTCAGAAATAACTTTTTACTAGTATAGTAACTTTAATCATTCTGTTAGATTACTTTAGTTCAAAATCATTTATATTACTTCCAGAAATAACTATAAGCAATGCCCAAAATTTTTGTTTCATTAACTGAATTATTAATCAATTTTACGGGAAAACTTTCAAAATTTAAAAAATTATTTTCATAAAACTAAATTCAAATTGCGTCATTTGCAACAAATGTCTTATTTCAAAATCTCCTTTAAAAAAAAAAACGGTCCATTTCCATCTATCTGTTCTGATTTTACCTGGACTTGATTATGTTGCATTGCTTTTAGCGTCACCTTTTCTTACTTCATTTTCATAATTTTATTTTATGTTACTGTTTATTTGATTGTATTGATATTTATTAGGTCAAATGAAAAAATGCTCTGGTTCTGCAAGCAGTTATAATAATAAATAATCAATGTAATTTTAAATAACAAGCTTACATCTAAGAATAAAATATGCAAAATGTAAACAATCTTGAAAGTTACGAAAAATTAATCCATTCAAAAGCATTTATTTTATTTTGCAATACAAGACCTAACTATTGTAATTTTACTCATTAATTAAGTGGTATAAAAAAATTAACAAATATTGTCAGAAGACATAAAATTTAATAAAACAAAAAAATATGCCATTAGAGCAGTAAATAATGTACTATAATTTACAAAATATTTTAAACTATTATTACTTGAAAACAGCAATCTAGCACAGGAGCATCATGATTATATTGTATACGCTTTGTATTGTTTGAAACATCGAATAAACGGACTGTACAATCCCAAGATGAAGCAAGCAAAAACTGGCTGGAAGAGGGTCCAAAATTCACTGCAGATATAAGATCTTCTGGTGCTTCTTCTAATTTGAACTCGTTAGTAGAATCAGGAAGTGTCATTCTGCTAAAACAAGTTATGATAGAGGAATTAAATATATTTTTAAAAATACTATATACTTAGTAAATTTTTCACAACAGCAATTTTATATTTCACATGATTAATCATGAAGAAGGGGAGAGACACTTAAGTAAAATTTTAGGATGTATTTTATTCGTCATTCCTTTCTGAAATATTATTCTCTTAGAAAGTACTCAATCATTACCATGCTTGAATGTTGGTACAATCATGTTTTTACTAATTTTTTTTTTTTTATATATATATAAAGGCTTTTTAAATTTCTTCCACTTTAAAACAAAAAAAGGTAATAATTATGATTTTAAGAAACTAGAAACTTATATTATTGATTTAATGTCATTATTTTTAAAAACATTATACAAGCACAAAATCTAAAAGAATGAATTTGAATTTTGGGAAAGGGGGGAATTTCAGAATTTTTAGTATAATGCCAACTAATTTCAACATAATTCCTAAAATATTTTTTTTCTCAAATTAAGAGTACTTACACAATCATTTTCTACATCTTAAGCGCATTTGCATTAAAATTTTGTGGAGATGTAAGGAATTATATTATGTGCTAATGCCAATAATTATTAAATCTGAAATGCAGTTAATACATGTTTGCATAAAGTAAAATACTAATTCATGAAAAAAAAAAAGTAAACATTGATGCTTATTAAATATCTTAACAAATCTAAATAACTATACAAGAAGATTAAATATGTGGATTTGTAGGACTCAATCAAGTTGTGCTTTGCTATAAAAATGATAACTAACAGAATCAATTATGAATAACATTAATGCATCAAATACAGTACAACTATTTCATTTTCGGATCCATCTATTATATTGTAAAAATACGAAGGAATGTTTTCCTTGAAACTTTGTGTTGTACAGATATAATATGATTCATTCTTTTGTAGCACAATAAAGAAATGAACATATATTTGCACTTCTTTCTGTTGTAAATAATTTTGGATACAATCCAACAAAATTAAAATTGGGATGTCAAGATGAAACACAAAATTTCATTTATTTAGATTGCAACACTTTTTTAATTTATCACATTTAAAATCCTATGAATACTTAGACTAATATATGGTCAACTCATTAAAGGATTTTATTTAAAAATTAGAGCAAATATATAATTTGATGATAAAACTATGCTATATTTCAACCCATCTACTTCAATGCATTTGTAAATTATTGTACATTCACAAGGATAGGCAGATATTTCATGGAAAGATTTTGTCCATAATTTAATGGAAAATTATAATCTTGGTGTAAAATTTATAAAATAAATTTCATCTTTCTAGTTTGTTGTCTTTTAAAGTTATTGTGTTTTCAAACAAACAATATTAAAAATAACTTTTTCAGACATAGAAAGGTCTAAAAAAAAGGAGATTTATTAAAAAATTGAGGATAAATGTTTTGAAAATTACAATGCCATCTCTTTCTGTACTTCATATAATAGGAAAATAGTATAGTGTGGTGTCATAAAACAATGAAAACTTAGATAGTATGTAAAATAATGTTTATCATATTATGACATAATATATGATGATTCCATTGCAGAACTCTCTCTATTCTAGCCCTAATACCATCTATCTACTATATAACAAAAAATTATCAGATTGGCGAAAAAAACCTAATATTAATCGCTAATGACAATAGATGACAATAATCAACACTACTTGTAATGACACAAAACTACAAAAAATACCAAATAATTTCAATCAAATCATGAATGTTGGTGAAATCAACATTAGTTTTGGAAAATGAGATGAAATTTTCAGGACATAAATAGAATTTTATCGAACTTTAATATAAATTCTAAACATGTTTCATAACATCTCAATAATGAACATATATATTACTTACAAATATAGAAATTTAGGCATTTACTCAATAACAATAATTATTTAACCTAAAAAATAATCAAGCAACATTTAAAGATAATGAATAACATAAAGGAATATGATAAAAATGCCAAAGTATAACTTTTTATATGCAATAAATTGCCAAATACGGTAACCTAAGTGCATATTTCAGTTATATTTTTTACTGTCTGGCATGATTTGGCAAATATTTGAAAAAAAAAACTGTACTGTGTTTTTAAGTTTTACCCAAGGAAATTGTAATTTCCTCGTGTATATACATAGATATGAGAAGTGGAACATAAAATCTTTGTAAGAATTTGAAAATATATATATATGTAACATTATTTGTTGTGAAGCATGATGCAGTTTGAAGACAGGGAAGATACTTTTAATTTCATGACGTCGTTTTATTTCATTTTGAAGAAGCAGGCATATGTACAAGCGACGAGCACACAAAACGACACAGAAAAGGAATGAGGGATAAGCTCTTGCACATTTTATCCCTTCACGCCGAGCGTATGAAAGTTAGACTTTTAGCAGATTCCGTGATTTAATAAAGCTTCTCTTGAATTAATTAAGTAGAGAAAGTGGAATTGGATAATGAAATAAGAGAATGAACTTACTATGGGCTAAATTAAGATAAAACGTTGGAAATTAATTAAATTGAAATTAGAGTTAAAATATCATTACATATATATATATATATATTATATCAGAACAAAATTAAATTAAAATACAGATATGAATGAGACAAAAAAATGCAAAACATGGAAAGGGAAAATTGAAATTAAATAAATTATATTATCAAGATTTTCTCATTTTAAAATAAATTTTTAAACATTAAATATGATGCTGAAATAAATTTTCTTTAAACAGAACTCAGTATTTGCTCCGAAATTGTGCCAACTCATCGGTTACAGAATGTACACATATATTTTATTTCAGATTCAATTGCTTTTAGGTATGAGTCACCCTTCCCATTTTGAAGAATTAAGCAAGCAATATGATAACTATATATGTTGTGTAATATATTCAGACCTGCCTTCAACTTTTTTACTTTTGTAAACTTGCTTATCATTTACTACCACAAATAATGCTTCAATGAATAATTAAATGTTTCTATTTTTTTATTGTAGTACAGTTAAAAACTAAGCAGAATTTCTTAAAAACAAGTTTAAAATCATGCCTTTTTTAAAGATGCATTTCTCTTTGATTGGTCAAAAAAAATTAATGAATTTCAAAATCAATCTATGAGGCAAAAGAAATCAACAAATTTCAAAAAGTAAATTCAGAACAGCATGGGTCTTCAAAATTTTTTGAAGAAATGTATTCAACAAAGCTGCTAAGAAATGTTAATGTCAGTGTAGCACTTCTTTGCTGGGTATTTTGTAGGTTTTCCACCCTATCAGCACTTTTTGTAGGATTCTGTTCTCAATGATGAGTTTTTGTGATTAGTTTCTTTGAAGGGACTACTTAATTGCAGAAACATGAACTGACAAACTTTTTTCTTTTTTTTTTTCCATCTAACAAAATGTAAAATATGTTGACCTCAGGATTTAATGGATTATTTATCCATTCACAGTTCTTGCTACATTAATTTATTTTAATTAAAATCATCACTTCACAAATTATTCCAGAACTGAAAAAAAAATTGAAAACTGCTCCACTTTTCTTTAAATCATTTGTCTTTATTTCACAATTTTTTATTTTAATATCACATTAACATTCTAAGGAAATCCTACAAAATTTACTGTTCTTTTCCTGATTTTCTATGCCAATTCTATATGCCAGAGATCGTTAAGAATGGATGTCTGATGATTAGGATGATCAGAAATACTATAATCACAAATATTATCAGAGATATTGTATTGGCAAATTGAAGCCGCCATGGTGAAATATATATTGCAATGACAGAACATCTACATTGCTAAAGAGTTTCAAATCTTTTTTTACAGAAATTTCTAAACTGTTCCCCATCCAAATGAAAGATAGGCTTACAGGAGTAAATTTGTTTATTTCTAAAAATTTCTTCTTAAGAAACAAATCTTTCAAAAGTAATGCACAAATACAATGCTTTCAAATGCTAAAAGCATTATGCACATCATTTATTCCTTTTTTTTTTTTTTTTTTTTTGGCATAATTTGAAAAAGAAAAAATCCCAAGTTCAATATGCTAGTAAAGCTGTACGAGTTATTATTTTTTTTTAAGTTAAAAATTTCTCTCTAGTATCCCCAAAAATTTTTGAGCCAAAATCTGTTTTCAGCAATTAGTGAAGTCTAGTAGAGAGTAATCATAAGAAATGTAGAAATACTAATACCTTATCCATCAGTGCAGATTGTAACTTTCTCTCCATCATCAAGTTAATCTGCCTTAGATTATATTTCATTCTTTTCAGTCATACGTATCTAGCAAAACTTAGTACATTCAAACTATATAATTCATTCTAATATGCATTTTATTTTTAAACCGAAATTTTCTTTATAATCGAAATCACATTAGTATTAAAAAAATATAAAATACTACTCAAATTAAAAATTTACTGTGTCTCTTCTTGTAAATAACCATTTGTTATAGAAATAAATCAAGAATTTTAAAATGTCAAAAAGTGTTACTTCGACTTTCGTAATTCACTACTATTTCCTAATAAATTAGAACTTGCAAAGATTTCATTCGTTATTATCATAAATTTATGTCATTTATCAAAATACTGATCTAATTTAAACATGTATAAGGATTTAATTCAGTACGAAAATGTATAAACTTTACTGACCTATGACACTAAATAATAAATTTAACAATGTACTTACATTTAATGTTCTTTTTATCTCCAGAATGACTACTTACATCAGAATATGTTCCCGATAAATGAAAAAGTGAAAACGTACACAGGCTACTCCAAATAATTCTGTAAAAATACAAAATTACAATACAAAATTCAAATCCGGTCAAAACGACAACAATGTTTGAATTTCGAACTATTTCAGTTCAGTGCAAATATCATGAGCGAGAAGAATGTTGCTATTCTGCAAAAATTCAAACCAGGCGACTAGCATCATCAATAATGAAGAGTAAGAATATCACGTGATATAAACTCAAAGTATGATAGGCGAATCCACTTTTCAAAATAGAAATTTTTCGAATTCACAATCAGAATACTCAGAAACGTACACAAAATGATGGTGAGGTTGTAAAGATATAACTTTAAATCAGAATCTGTCAAAAAATACAAATGCATGGAATTAAACTGAGTATTTTCAAATGTTCGGAAATTATAAAAATCGCTTATTAATTTAATTCTATGAAGCAAAAAATTCTAAAATAGGAAAACGATATCGATGAACTGATTTAAAATATACTCCATCATGCCATCTTTCTTAAATGAAGTAAAAAATGACTTAAATATTGTGATCTACATTAACATAGGGAAAATGGTTGAAGAATAAGGGAAACGGCTAGATGCAGATTCTCAATCGATAGTATTAGTTGACATCATTGAGAAAAAAACACTCTGCTTTTGTGTCACTTTTTTTAAATGAAATGCATGAAAGGGAAATAATGTCGTATGTCAGACCTCACTCTTCCTTGATCAAGTCACTATTGTGATGATATGAGGCATCTGGGACTAGTGCTTTAGGTGTATGTAAAAATTTCTAATTATCTATGTTCTAAAAATAATATCTTAGTCACTCGAACTCTGACATCATTATAAGTTTGATTTCTGAATTGCGTAAGAAACCATTTTTTCCACAGAACCAAAATGCTGTGTCCGCAAATTCTTTTCTAAAGCTATATAAATTTAGAATACTTTCTCACGCTCACTCTTTCAAGCTTTCTGCCTTCCTACTCGGTATCTTGAACGTACTTGCCAGACAACTTATAAAATTTCGATTACTTCCTTAAAATTATGAAGAATAAAAATAGATAAAGAAGTCAAATTTCTTCAAAGAAATTTTAAATTTAAATTTATATATATATATATATATATATATATATATATATATATATAATCACTGGCTAAAAAATTTAATGCAGCTATGGAATAGGTTGCACATTTCATAACAACGGAAATATTGTAAACTAGCCGCCTTTGGCGACCAGCCGGTTCGCCAATCTTAATGTTCGTTAAAATTTTAATAATTAAATATTTTATGCAATTTCTACTTTAATAGCTTCTTCATCAAAATATTTTAAAACTTAAAATTTTGATTATCATATAATTCATTCATAATATTATAAAGGCCTTCAGTCATAACGTAATATGTATCTCTCTCATTTTCTGTTAGCACCCGTAGAATTTATGCTTTAAATTAAAGTGGAAAGAATCTATCTTCAATTAATATAATAATATTTTTTACTGAAACAAAGCATTTTTTTATAATCTGATTACTGAAAATAGAGTCACTCAGCGTTTAAACTTTATGGGCACTAAAGAATATCTTTTTAAATTTATGTAATATCTCAAGAGTTGGTCAACAAAATTTTCTTAGATTCATTATGAGCAGATCGATTCATTAACAATGTTTAAATTTAAATGCATCAAATACTAAGAAAATAAAACGAATAAACGGTTTAAAATAAACGGTTGAAAACAGGTTTTAAAAAAACTACTTAAAAAACGATGTACTTAAAACTATAAGCATATACAAATAATATATAACTTACATAAATACAATTTACTTACAAAAGCATGCCACTAACCCAAAAATAATTTAAATCATCCATTGATAACGTTGTCATGGCAACAATCAGAACAGAATGCGCATGCGTGAATTTTCTTCGCCGGTTACGTAACGCAAATACGTGATTTTTTCTACGCCAGTTGGGGTAACGCTACGCGGATTAGAAATTTTTAATTTCCTTTATTCTGTTTTATTTTAATTCAAAAGTATTTCAGAATGAATCTGAAAGATTAATTCATTAACAATGTTTAATTTTAAATGCATCAAACATTAAGAAAATAAACATAACCGATTGAAATAATCCGCCCAAAAATTTTAACCCTAGCCTCATTACTGTTGGGAGAAAAAAAAACTGAAGTCTTTCTCGTTTGGCGCTGGGGATAATGGAAGATTTTTTTGGCGGAAAAGTTGGCGGTGGGGAAAATGGAAGATTTTTTTGGCGGGACAGTTAGTTTTTAATTAATAATTAAAATTCTAATTAAAAATTCGAAAAAAGAAAACCCAGGTGCACATTTCCAACCTCCAAGGTATACATGTACCAAATTTGGTAGCTGTATGTCAAACGGTCTGGCCTGTAGAGCGCCAACACACACACACACACACACACACACACACACACACACACACACATTGAGCTTTATTATAAGTATAGATATAGATAATATTAAGAAATATCTTAAATGTTTGGAATCGGGTTGGGAATGGGAGTGCACGAGATTCATACCACTGTGAAAAGCTTTTTTAGTTTTATTTTTACGGGTTCTAAAATATTTTTGTGCAATAATTTTGTTGGAAATGGTTATTAAAAAATTCAAAATGTTATTTACTTATTTAAATTGCCAAACAACTGTTTTCAAATACACATTCCAGCACATCAAAGTATGTTTGGGCCGATTTTAGTAACTAGCTTAAAGTGTCTAAAAGAATACCAGGAGACAGACACCAACTCATCCTCTTTTATCAGTTGAAGAAAACGGGAACCGAAATTGGCACAAATATATTTTGGACGATGGGAATATCACTTGAAAGTTTCTTTTTTAGACATTCAAATTTCTTGAAATATCGGGGTTTTCTTTCGATAATTTCAAAAATTATTATCGCAAAAAATGTTTTATACCATTTTTTAATTTAATTCAAACCTATTTTATTACTTCTAAGTTTAAACTTGACACTTTTTCCTCTATTATAAATAAATTACACCTCAAATGCTTTTTAAATCAGGAATTTTACTTAGCAGTAAGGTAATAAAAATGCAGTGAGTGTTTCACTGTTCATGAATGTTGGAATTTTCTATGTGTATTTCATTTTGATCATTTGATAATTTCATGCATTAGATTTGGCATGTGATATATTTACTTTATAAACAACGGAATAAGGGAATTATTAAAATATATGAGGAATCATTTACTCAGTTAAAATATTTAAATATGAAGGATACCCTGTTAGCACACTATATCACCGTGATGTTATCTGACATTCTGAATGCCGACCAATATCGTATGGATATCGCTACATTGTTGTTGGGCATTTTGTGCTAATAGGGTAAATATTCTTAATCGATAAATCAACCACACTAATATTAATATTTAAAATAACGTTTCTCTAAAATAAATATAAAATCAAGTGTTGCGAAAAAATAGCACGAACGAAGCAAGTATAAAAATGAGATGCGAGTATCATTTTCTTCAGAACTTGTTTTTAGTAATTTAGTTTAATAGTAATCCTTATATAAAAAGAAAAAATCATGTGCAATCTTTCTTTTTATTTCATATTTTCGGGTCGTAAGTTTTGATGAATATATTTAAAAATTTACTCAACAAGGCAAATTTCGGTAAATCTATGAAATTTGGCTCTTATATAGTAAATAACCCACCGAGCGGTTAAATATTCTAAGCATTGTTTCTCAAAAATTTATCTCTCCTAAAAATTGAGTTATTTCAAGTAATGTCTATATATACAAGAAGTGTTCGGAAAAAAAAAAAAAAAAAAAGAAAAAAGAAACGAATGAATTTTCCCGCTTCTGATCGTTGGCTCATTGCCTCCCTAGCTCCTTTCTCCCTCCCCTCCCCTCCCCTCCCCTCTCCCCCACTTTCACATAAGTAAATTGTAGCTCAAATTAAATCGCATTAAATTCGCATTTCGAAATTTTATTATTTCTAGGAAAAAAATTCTTCACAAACGGTTTTAATTTTTCAAATAAATTAAAGGAAAGATTCAAGGAAGGTTTTATTTCATTATTTAATACGAGTAACTCGGAAATTGTACTTTTAAAAACAAAAAAAAAATTCAAAGATGGATAAGCCAAACCCATGTTACAAATTAATATTCTATCGATAAATTTTCAATGTGGTGAATAAATTTAAAGTGTTTAATTTAAATAAGCTATTTGAAAAGTAATAAAAAATAAAATAAGCTTGAAAATTTTTTACTAACAGCTGCGCAATGCACGCTTTCTCGCGTAAGAATCTAATTTAAGATATTTTTGTATTAAAATATGTATATTCCATAATTTAACAACAAAGACTATCGATTTTTAACTGCACAGGCAAAAAGTTTAAAGTGCGTGCACGTAATACGAAGACTTATACATAGGTTTACAAATATCCTTTCAGGAAAGGCGGCACCCAATAATAGATGAGGAATTTCGAGTCCAAAATTATACCAGAGTTTTTGACTAAATTTTCATGCAATTACCAACTGACTGGACGAAGGGTTATCGAGATATACAATGATATTAGCATTATCTAGGCTAATGCCTCTTTCTACTTTTAGCACTTTGACCATTTAAATTTCTTTGTCATTAAATAAAATACTTCAATAAACAAATACTGTTTTCCTATAATCGATTAACTCATTAAATTTCCCGACTAAAATGTAAAGATGTTGAAAAATCCCTTTTTCAAGGCTTCAACGCAATATGATGCACGCTTCACTAATTGATAAAATTGTAAATACCATAAGCGATAGGTAGATTAATTTATTAAGAATGGCAAGAGGTACAAGACGGTGATGCCTTTGAGTTTGTTTCTATATTCCATTTCACTTGCTTTTGAGAAGAGCCCCAATTGATGGCAGAACGAATGTCGGCATTACTAATGGACCGGTGTAAGAATTTGATATAGTTCAGCAACGGATTGTAAAACCCTCCTCGCTTTCGCGCATGCGTTAAGATGGGTTTAATTCGTCGAAATAGGGGCGAAAGGAAAGATGAAAGGAGATGTTTACATTTAACAATGAAGACTCGCGGTTTTCTGAGACGTAAACATTACAGATAATTATACCGGAAACGCGCTTATCGTTCCGCATCTCACCCCTTAAAGAGATGGGTCGTCTCGAAATCCGTTGACGAACTACAGTCGATTTTCCAGCTTCAGCTGTCTTTTCATTTCCTGTCAAGCCAAAGTGTCTATGAAAATGGAATACGCAAGTTCGTCAAAAGAAATGTCGTAAAACGTTGCGGATTTAAGGAGACTAAGTAATGGAACTATTTAGATATTCAAAGATTCACGAAATCGATGAACTAAATAAATTATGAATGCAAGTGAATATATTCGAGTTCAAAATTAACCTTGATTTCAGGGTCGAACACAGAATAGTGTATTTTGCAGTTATGATGCATCTTACGAGACGGTCCGAATAACAGGCATGAATAATGGCACTGAACATTAAAACTAAGCTAACCGTGTCAGACTTCGTATTTTATTCCTTTTGCGAGTTTTACGAAGTTCTAATTTCCATCCATCGAGAAGGGTTAAGAATATAATGTGCGTGAATCTATAAAAAAGCATGCTGTGCAAGAATATTCTGAAACCAAGAATACGCGATTGTTATAGCCATTAAGTCTCCCATGAGAAGAATGGCTTTATTTCGTATTAAGAATGAACAAGACCTATTGTCAGTTGTTCAAATGCCTTTGCATGGCGTCTAGATTTATCAGACGTTCTGAACATTCTGCAAGTATATGGAATTTTAGAACTCAATTTTCTTAATGTCTCAGTTATTCAAACTCGGCAACATTCCGTCTCCAGATACTGTCAAATTTTAACATTCGTTTTATAAGAATAAAATTTGCATAACATACAAACATCAGATAAGACAAATTAAGGATCTAGATACGATATAATAGGCTGAAGTTTCAGTAAAAGGATTTAGAACATAGAGGTACAATTTTTAAAGCTTTACCAACCAAGAATTGGGATTCTTTAGTAATTTGAAACGTTTTACAAATGAGAAAGAATTAGCTCGAACTATTTCCATTTCCATCCTTTGGGAAAAACAGACCGAAGATGGTACCGAAATATTTGCTTTACATTAAAAATGTTCAACAAATTGCGATACATCAAAAGATGAGATATTGATAATTTGCATTAATTATTAGAATATTCAAACAGCAATATGCAGTAACTGTTGTCGTAATTCAATCTAAACTATTTGTAATCAATTCATATGAAAAAGTTTTAAAGGCTTGCATTCGACTTAAATTTCAGCTGCATTTCGAAATTTTCTGCAAGGGAATTGAAAATATTTACTCCAATTTCTACTGCTTACAGAAGAAAGCAAGAATATATCTTCCCAGTAAGACAGTGACAGTAAAACAATTTACATTAGAATAAATAAGGACTCCAAATTAAAGAACCAGGTTTATTAAAAAATACTGCAATTTCAAGAAAATAGTTTACAATTGCTTCAAAATCCATTCTCGCATCATCAAGTACATGAAAATGAATAAAACAATTATATAAGACAAGTTTCATAAAAATCTAACTTCGTAAATTTACAGTCTAACCATAAATTGCAAGAAATCAAGCAAAAAGTCAAAGATCTCTTCAAAAATAACCGAACATAATACAAAATCTTAAGTCATAAAAAATAGTATAAAAATTGCCTTATAATTAACCTATTTAAGCAAAATATAGACAATAGCTTTTAATGATAGAAGGCAAGATCCATTTTAAAGAATTACACATGGCATAGTTCAATTACAAGATCCGAGATAACAGATCGTACATGAAGTTTAAAAATCAAGTTTTGCTATCATCAAAATATCGCCATTTAAAATACAGTATTTAAATTCGACTGTTTATTACATCCAGAATAAATTTGTTCTTTTAAGGACACATGTCAAATAAACATTAACAATTTAATATGCAAGATGCATTTTAAGCCCAAAGAAGAGTGAAACATTCATACACACAATTTAAAAGTAATTTAATAGTGGCACAAAACTGATTAACATTTTAAACATTATGCTTTATTTTAGTTCAAACAAATTTTATATTTAAAAGCTAGTTTTTTCCAACTACAAACTGTTATAACCATCCGTTCCAACACATAGAAATAGAATACATCATGCAGGATTTGAACGGAAATTTTAAGCTTACCAATGAACTTCAAAAGCTTATAAGTTGGTCTTATTTTCGTTAAATCTTATTGTTTGAGTAGACAATGAATGCTCAAATCTTGCAAATACTCTCTCGGCTATTCGAAAACTGCCTTTTACTTTAAATTTCGGAAAATTAATAAACTTAAATACTATAGATTTTGAACTAAAAATTGTATGGAATTTTCTGCATTTGTTACATTAAGAGTCTTTACTAAGTTCAATGAAGAAATAAACCCATCAGAATTACTCGTAAGAAAACGCCGATTTCAAGAATTTCAGCACTGAAAATAGGCTTTTATAACGATTAGAATTAAAGTAAATGGTTGCATTAGCTTAAAATCTAGATTCAAACTGGCATCAAAAGATTATTGAATTTGCCATAGTTGTAAAATTAAAATTTTAGAAATAATGCATTTCCGATTCTAAATCTTTAGACGTTTTGTACATTATATCAGACTTTCTAATGATTAAGTTGAAATGTATAAAATTGCATTTAATCGATAAGCTTAAAGTTACCCATAGAATTATTACAGCTTTAAAATTCTACAAAATATCCGTTTAATAAGTTAAGACTGGAAGATGTACTTTGCCTATAAAATTCTTAACCCCTCTTTGTATTAATTCTGAAACTTCCGAGACATTCTATATTACTGCAAAAGATCTCAAACGGTAAATTCAGTACAATTAGTTGGTTTTTCAAAATTAAGTAGAGGAACGTTTAATCCTTATGGTAATAACTGGCACCTTTAAGACAAATGGATTTCAATTGATTTAAAATCCTACGTTCTTCCCGAGAAATTATGAAAAAGCCATTACCTCGATCTGTAGAGATTTCTATGAATGCGAATTTTCCATTCATTTTAATATTGCGTATGTTATAACAAAGTTTGTTAAAAACAATAAGATTTTAGCAAAAAAAAAAAAAAAAAAAAAAAACTCATTTTAAGTAGATTCTTTGCACGGACGCGACTTGAAATCGACAGACATTTGGTCTAAACTTTAAAATTCATCGCTAATATCTACCATCAAAAAATAGCTAAGTGATGTCGATGATTGGAAGTAGGCGAACAAGAAAATTAGCGAAAACGATATAAATGTCACCACGATTTAGATCCTATCATTGGAGCACTCATTTGCTAGAATTTAAGTGGATTTAAATTTAAAGGGAATGGTTTTTAAACGAAATTTTATAGGAAAGCTTCATTATATACAAACTGCACATATTATCCATAAACTAACTGCGAGATTTAGAACTGCATTGAGAATTCCTCCAATTCATTTTATAGATTTAGAAAAATTTAGAATACAAGACACCGGCAAAACCAATGGAATCATTATCGCGAGTTTTAATTGCCAAAAAAATTGCAGCTTAATCGGGTACTACTAAGCCTAAATGTTGGAGATTGTCTTTGGAAGTTATTAAGTCTAACACAATGCCTATCAACTTGCGTTTCTTCCAAATTATTTCAACTAACTGAAAGTATGCTAACTGTTTACTTATGGTCTTCAAATTCCAGAGCATTTTGACTTCAATGGTGATCAGGCATTGAATTCAAAACGTCTTCAGGAATTTAGAGGACTGTCTGTTGACTGGCTAGCACAGCCCCTGACAGTCCTCCTTCGCGAACTGAAGTTCCAAAATCACCAACTATCGTAAGAACTATTTAATCCTAAAGCGAATTTACTAATCTAGAAAATTAAATTTGTTGCAAATCCATTTTTTGAATTCTTGGAAATATCTGATAAGTTTTGGTACTAGCAACCGAATTTCCTTATAAACCATGTCGAAATGCAAAGTCACGAATCTGAAGATTTAAAAATCAAGTCGCCAAAAGGTAGTTTCCTGTATGCACTTTAAGATTCGCAAGTATATCAACTCACCGATTTTGCCTGCTTGCAAAATTGGAGAAGCCTATATACATTGTTGTTCAGTTTATTTTATACCGATTCAAGTCAACCGGAATTAAATTAGTTTACCTACCGAATTTAATTTCTTTGAAAGCTTGCATTCTTATAAGTCCAGAAATTTCAGAATTCTGTGGGAATTTAACGTCTTGCCACATGACAGTCTTGGTTTTTAAATTCAAAATCGACTTGCATGCGGATAAAATTAGGAATTCAAATTACTGGGATAGAGTACCATTACATTGACTGGTGGGCGGTAAATAAATAACTGTTGGAAATAATATTTCGACTTAACTTTAGAATAAGACCACGATACAATTAAGCCATGTATGTAATGGGGATGTGGGACTTTGAATATAATTCGGGTTTTATAAAACAAGACATTCAAAATACTGCAGAATTAATGCCATTACAATACGATATGAAAATGCTCACGAGAAAACGAATTTAAAGGCTGTGTCTTAGCTCTTAACCAGACAAGTACCGTCATTGAAAATGCTACATAATGATGAGCGCTACATAATCATAGCATAAAATCACGGTATATTACAATAAATATTTAATCTGTTTCGTATTCAACTAGGAAAATACTCGCTAAAATAAACAATTGCTTCAAAATTAAGATATTTCGAATATTTCACACTACTACACGCGTCTTCTGAAATTACCGATTCCAACACTTCGTTTTGTGATGCATTTTGATCTGATGTTGGCCACTCATCGCGATCAAAATGCTTCCATCAAAGAAGCAGAAGGCAGTCCAATAGCTTGCCGGCGTAGCTATAGGCCACCTTCGGCTAGGAGAAAATGATTAACCTTGCAGAATTCCGATATGTTCGGAAGATGCAGAGAATTTTTTTTTTTAAATCACGAAAATGTTCAGAAGTTTAGAACTTATCTATGCAAACTAGGATAGGCAATAGAATAGTATAGGGGGATTACGGACTTGTCTGGTTCAAGCGTTTAATTTAGATGAGAAAACTATCAACTTTCAAGGGATAATTTTTACATTGAGGGGCTTCAAAATATCCAATTCATTACATTTAAACTAGGGATTAAATACTAATTGGAGGCGATTATTTTAAGTGAATCACAAAAGCTATTAAAATGAAGCACTAGAAAACAATTTTAATAGATTTAAATTAACTAAACTAGAAGTAAGCGTTTAAGTTTAGAATGCAAGAAGAAATTTTCATTAAAGCCAAAAGGAATTGGGCTTGTTTTGGAGAATTGCATTCAATTGATGTTAACCTTACTCAGCGAAATACAAAATGCTTAGGACTGTTGAAATCCATTGAAACGCTAAATGCATCGTTAACTCGCGATTGGGGACAGCAGGGAAACTACCCGAGCTATTTTTAATTACGAAAGTAATACTTCAAATTAAAATTCTAATTTCAGCGATTTGAAATTAACTTTAAACGTTGGCATTTTCAGTTGCATTGATTTACAGATAAATTTTTAATCTGTCTAGAATTCCATTGAAATCAAATACCTGTCATTTAAGTATTGGACTTCCTTTGTCACGAAAGTCTAATACGGGAGACATTTGTGCAGTTTTAGTGCTACAGCCTTTATTTGTAGATTTGTGAAGTTAATCATTTTAAAGTTCATTGTAGAATAAAGTTTAGAAAGATCCTACTTAAATCATAAAAATCTCCGAATATAAAATTAGTTTCAGTTCCTTTTATTTGTATTTTCATTTGAAGCCTTTAACCATTGTAAAATATTATTTGATAACTAAATATTCAATTGCTTACCTAAAACTATCAACCATTAAGCTTAAAAAATGTCTCAGAATCGATTTATCCCATACACCGTCCAGTCTGAATATAAATGTACATCAACTTTAATATTAAAATTAGAACAATGCTACAATTACAAGGCTAAAATTAAATGAATGTAAATATTCCAACAATAAAATTCATAATCGTAATATAGAATTCATCAAGACAATTCAGAACAATCAGAATGTTAAGCAAGCAATATTTTAAATTTACAAAGTCAATTTCAAAGTTGCAACAGAAGACTTCAATTAAAATAGAGGGAAACTTCAATGAAAGATTCTTTATAGTCCCTTTATAAGTTCTATGAATGTAGATGCATTAACAATGCTTACATTAATATCCAAATACGCGATTCAAGTTATTCCATATATAGTAAAAATTCTCTTAGACTACGTTTGATTAAATTTGCATGTCAAAAATTACGGCAATTTAATTTAAAATAGAAGTTATCGGAACATTCCGTAACCAGTTCGATATTTAATAGAAACTTGACATTCAAATGAGAGAGTTGTAAAAACCTATAAAATTTAGCGATATCCGATCATGTGATATACCGACCGGAGCACGAGTAGAAAGGGTTTCAGAAAAGCCTTTTGAAAGATAATATTACGGCTGCTTTATTTACTAAATTCTCGAGTCTAATAATGAACATTTTAGTAAACTTTCTTGGGGAAATTATTAGATTAAGACTAAAGGAATTTTGATTGGAATGATTCCAGTTCCTCAGAGTATAGAACATATAAGTTATTTGCAAGAAAATTAACATCTTTCCAAATTCAATTCAAAACCTATCAAGTTTTGTTCGATGCTGATTTTGAACGAGTTAAACTACAGACAGTATTGAATGATACAACAGAAAAGTTTGAATTTGAACCTTTGGATTTCTTTCCATTCGGATTTTTTTTTTAAGAACTACATTTCGCTAACCTACGTCTAAAGCTACCGACAATACATTTTAAGATGAACAATTTGCGCTTATTGTTTAGTCGAAGCGATACAAATTAGAATTTTAGTAGACCGCGAACTTTCATCGGTGGAAAAAGTCTCAAGATCCATATTAGGATATATGCAAATATTCGTATGATTGCGGTAAAGTCGTTTTAATATTTATGTTGTGTACTAGCATTTAAATGTTTTGGAAAAGTCACTATAGTACACCAATGTATTTACTACATTTAAAATAAGATTCATATAAACTTGCAACATTAGCAAGCATCTACGCTTAAATCTATCCTCACTTTGTAGTTAGATCTTTAAAGTAGAAATTGCATTTCACTGGTTCAAACTCGTTAAACAATAAACGGGCATTTAATTTTAAGAATTGCTTCCCCACTTAACGCATCATATTTAGAGATCACCCGCTGTTTTCCCATTCAAGATTATCCTCCAACCCATACCGTTACCACGTTAAGTGCTAGTTCCCTAGGGACCGATACTTTCCGCTTAGACCGCCGGTCCCAAACAGCCTAGACGGAAAGTAAACAGAGACCAGCACATTAACGTGTCAGTTTCCTTTCCAACCTACCCATCCTTAAAGCATTATTCTATCGTTTCAGCCATTCGTAATAAACCAGTTAAGAGCAATTTCTAACTTCAATAGATCTGAAAACATTTTGTAACTCGTGAATCAATCAACAGAATTTTATATAAGAATTTAGTCGTTCTGGTCTAAGCTTACACTTTGTATATTTCACAACGTTATAGTCAGATTTTAAAGAAGTTTAATTCTAATGCCATTTATCGATGCATTTTTATATTCCTTAAGCTGAAAAATTGCTGAAGTTTAAACCGTCATTTCTCAATTGAAGATGCTAAGATTTTAAAAGTAGTGCCTGACAAATCTAAGAATTATTTTTACCTAAGGAAATCTAAAAATTTTATAGGTTCTTTTGAAATGGATAACCCGAGGAAAATGATCATTTTAGCGAAAAATAACCGTTATCCAGTTAATGTAAAAATTGGAAATATGAAAGTAATTTTTGCCTCATACTTAATGAATACTCGAAAAACGGTTAAAATAGTTCGTTTTTCCCTTCAAACTTAGGACGATGATGAATTCAATTTATCTTTCGGAAACATCGAAGATTTCAAAAAGATTATCTGCCAATGGATCCGGTATGGAAAAAATTTGAAGAGGTTCTACTTTTGACGTTAGTTATATGCAAGATACCGTTGTAAGTGGGAAGTGCCAATCATTAACTAGTATTGCCATCTAAAAATATCGCCGAGCATATTAGATAGAACTTGACTAAATTAGCGACACATCGCACGAATGATAAGTTGGTCGATACCCTTCTTGCGTACAGCCGACCACTCCGCCACCACTGAATGTAGCAGTATCTACAGGATCAGATTGTCGATACACTAACGGAACTTCGGGTGTTATGACCGCTGAAATATGTTAAGTCAACGAATATTCAGAGAATGTTACTTTGTTAAATTTAATATTTAGTTCGTAATAGATGGGCATTAATTTCCGCAACAAATCGTGAGCCGGATTTCGAACACGCGACTTGGGCATATGTCAGCACCAATCTAATTGGTTAAGGAAGATATAGCTCCCGGTATTTTTGGCTGTTTTATTTCAAATAATTCAAAATTAAGGCATGTTGAAAGGTTAAATTTAAAGTCTAAATAATTCATAAAGAATTTGAAAACTCCGATACTAAATACATTGAAGTTTCCCTGCATAATAGAAAAGGTTCGCTTAAAAATGGCTTTAACTAAACTGATAGTTATCGTATCTCCAGAAAGATATTTATCGATAAAAATCTAGTTACTAAAAACATTCGTGTGGTTGGGTTCATCCGACAATTCATGTAAAATAAACAAGTACTGTACCACAATCATTCCAAATTTAATCCATGGATATAGAAGTACTTCAGTGCGAGTTTTACCATCTAGCTGATTAGATCATTTCAAAATGTTGAAGACTTGATAAGATGCAATTTACTAGAGTTTGGCAGATATAGGTAATCCTTTATATTCTTCATACTTTATGAAGTAAATCCGCCAGAAATCCTGGAAAAAATGGCATTTGGTGAATACATTGAACGTAATTAAAGTTAACTATTTAAACTATGGTCAGAGTGACTGATAAGAATGCAAGAAAATTAAAGTTAATGCAAAGAACGATCAATACAGCTACCATAAAATCTGATGGAATGAAAGACTTCTAACAAAGGAATTTATTCTAAAAACTTATCGTCGGGAAAAGTTTAAAAAGCAGTAATGATCTGCATTTTCTTGCATATACTGTCGAGTATATAACGAAATATTAATCCGTCCCTCAAAATGAAAGCGATAGAAATTGTCAACAGTAATCAATGCGTGGAAAAATTGTCTACTGATGGAATGTATTTTAAGATTACAGCATGAAGAGTAATGCTTATTGGATAATAGGTATGGTATTTGGTATGGAATTCAAGAATTTCGTTGTTGCGTTACACATTGCGTTAGTACATTCCTTGCCAACTGCAGTTCAGAAACTGCATTTTTCGACCTCAAAAATGTTTGAAACAGATTCGTTAAAATCCCGGATTCGGAATTTTAGCGATTACAGTATTTTATAAATAGGGCAGGAGGAAATAAGGCTTTAAATAGTCTTTAATGACGGGTATTGACAAAATATTCGGGGATAGAATACTATTGAAAAGTTTTAACTCCCGAGAATTAAAATTTATTATAGAGGATTAAAGACATCTCGCAAATATAATTTCTAGAACCTTGAGATATTAAACTCCGGCTGTTGTCTGTCAACCGGGTCTTTCATTCCATCAAACGCCAATAAAGGATTTATTTTTTAAAAACTTGTACGCCAGCCACCAGTAGCTGCACAAATATACACCAATATTTTCATGTACTTTAATTATTCTTCCACCGTCTTTTGAATTTGTTGGTAACAGTTACCATTAGTAAAAGGATTTTACTTTCGTAATATAGCTAAAGAAAAGTGTGCTTGGTTTCTTACCTTGAAGATTCTAGTAGATTCCAGCTTTTCCAGTTTCACGATTGGACTGCTTAGATTATACTCAGTAAGAGTTTTGATGTGGAATGGCAATTCACAACCGCCCATTCGCAATCGATGTAGAGCAGCAGTTTGAAGCTATTCTAGTTTCTGCAAGAGATTTAAAAACAGCATGCAATAAACGATTTTTATTAACTTTTGTAGTAAAATAAAAAGATTTAAAAGATAAGAAAAAAAAAATTTAAGATATTCCTTTGATAAAACGGCTGGTAAAAAGAAAAAAACATTTAGAATATTTTTGTATGTGTATTTGCTGGATTCGCCATCTCATTTTACAAATGCAAAAAATACGACAGTAAATATGTCATGCCACAAAGCTGATGATCTCGGAATATAATACGCAGAACAGAATTTAATCGCCACTTATTTCACAAACTTTTGTTTTGCATTTACCTTTCGTCATCGATTCTTCAAGCAACACATTTTTGAAAATCAATGCCCTTTGATTGGAGGTCAAAAAGACAGCACAATAAATTTCTGGTTACGAGTCTAGGTCGTTTAATAGTTACAAATTTAAATTTAAAGCTCGTCTCGAAGATGAGTCAAGAATTAAAATGAAGACTAGACATCTTCGTTTATTGTTTCGTTCCGCTACGGCATATGGAATTCTTGTACATAAATCTTATACTGAAGATTTGAATCGTGAAATCAACTTTAAAGTTAAGAACGTTCCGAAGGCAGTCTCGAATTGTTAAATCTTTAAACTATTAATGCTACAAAATCGTAGACCGTTCTCCGAACTCGAGAGCATTGTTGGTTTGCTTTTTTAAAGCATCTTATTTTTGTTTTCAAAGAATTCTTTACATGTTTAGCAATTTTATCGTAACAATAGTTCATCCCTGTATTCTTAGAGATAATGACACAATTCGCAAGTTCCTGTTAAATGGGAAAGATACTTATTAGGAAGCGGATAGCAACTTTTTAATAGAAATTCTAACGATTCATATGTTACGACACTGTTCCCCATCATAACGACAGACTTGGAGGAGAGAGTTCACTGAACATAAAACTCAAAAATTCTAGAATTAAAAAAAATTACTTACTAAAAAATAGGAAGGCTCGCATTAACAGGTAAGTCGACCTCCTAACACATTTGAAGAACTGCTCCGTATAATAATAAGCTGAATAAAATAGCTTCCCGCATGCATATCGACTAAATAGACAAAAATATCATAAAAAGTGAAACCTTGGCGAATATAATTTTGTTTTAAAGTGTTTTGAATACCTTATAACCAATCAAAATGATCCTAATCGATATTTTTCTATCTGGCAAATTCATTTGCATTTTCTTTCATAAATTTAGAACCATCTGCATAAAAATAATTCGCTCCGCACCTTAATGGCATGGTGGGTGAGGCGATGCTTTGATAAAAAAAAAAAAAAGGATCGTTGATTCGAGATAGGATGTTATTGATGATTTTTGTTGTTGTTGTTTATAATGGCACTTGCCATCGACAAGCTCGCTGACGATTTTAAGCCAAGGGAGCGTCTCTTGTTTTAGTAGCGCCAACTAGAGTCAAGAATTCCTCTTAGCTACTCACGCATCACATTCGCTTGCACAACCTCTTTTTACATGGGGGGGCTTCATGCATCTCCGAGATAGAACAGATGAAGAACAACCATGCCCGAACCGGGACTCGAACCCAGGACGCCCAGATCACTGGGAATAAGTGCTACCCCTATGCCAGGGCACCGGTGATGATTTTTGTAGGCAAGCATGATACATTTTAATTCAACCATTGTCGGTTAAATGTCCATATGTAATGTGACATGCTTTGGTGCTTACGGTGGTATCATTTCATCATTTGACAATGGCTCTAAATATCGAGGTTCGATCCTAATTAATCCTCAAATATCAATGTTCGTTTCAATAAATGGGATTTTACTTTTGAACTTGGCTAATGAATGAAGCTTATTAGTCACGTTTAAACGATACATTAATGCATTAAAATCCAAACAGTCTTCAAGTAGGTTTAAAACGGGATGTAAATTTAACCATCCATCTCGTTGTTCAATATAATTTCCAATAATTTGTGAAATTTTAATAACATTTTGAAGTTTTATGAATTAACTTCTATATAAAAAAAACAGTATTAATTTCAGAGTGCAAGTCAATTGATTCTATCTTACTCATTTCATCTCTCGGTCTTTTTTCATTGTGATATTGTACCATTTTGGCTTTCTTGCATAAGTCAACCATCTAACTCTCCGACCCGCCCTAAGGCACACGGATTTAAACCATAAAACTGAATGACCGGACCGCCGCAACAGCAATTGGCGGGAACAGCAATTGGCTTTCGTGCATAAATAAAACGGCCTAGTAAACGAGAAGGCAATATTAATCAAATTAAATTAATTTTCACAATTTATATCCATTTTTTTAATGTTCAGCTATTGTTCGTTTACTTGATTTCTTTTATTGCTTTAAAATTAATACAACTAATTTTTATCTTAACTTTAGGAATTATGGACATTTATACGTAAAGTCCTTGTTATTCAATGAATTTTTGAAACTTTTAAAATAAACACTGACCCGCATATGGATATTATTGCCTAGAACTCGCATGCCAAAATTCATGGATTTAATTTTTAAGGTGCCTTGCAGCTACCACATTTGTATTATGTATTATGTTTAATATTCATTAGACGCCTTCTTCTTCTTGCGTACAGCCGACCACTGAACGTAGCAGTATCGACAGGATTTGTTGTGGCCGACTGCTATCTTTAGCATTGTCCATTCTTGCATTGACCGATTTGTGAAACTGACATTCTCTTCGAGGTAGACCATCCTTGCATTGACCACTTTGTGGCCAATTACTATCCTTCTTCCTTATCTACAAACTCTCAAATAGTTGATATAAAACTGACAATTTTTGACATCATGTCCTTCAGAGTTTTAAGATTACCTGGTACCATCAGTACTGTACTTAAGTCATTATTTATAATTTTCAGATTTTTCTTAACTCCGAGATTTCAATACATTCCTTTAAATAGTGGTAAACAGTACCGATTCCCCCACAAATGTATTTATTTTCCTCATTCTTCCAAAACTTTGGAAATATGCAGGAAATCTTCCATGTCCTATATAATTTGAATTCATTAGATGCCTGTTCGGTATTTGATTGATCTAATGCCGGCTAAAAACAAAGTAGAATGCTAGCAAAGTTTGAGACAAAACCAACAACGGGTTTTCTGTCTGTCGGTCTGTATTTTCAGAAACATGTAAACGCGATAACTCAAAGACACAGTGATTTAAAATATACCAAATTAGGTATGGAATTTTGTGACTACAAGTGCAGTTTCGTATCAAATGCGTTTTTCGAAATCGGTTGGGAGAAACGCATCTAAAACACAAATTAAATTTTTGGATACTATCACCTGCATGCCAGGGATTAATCGCCAAATTCCCCTTGGTTAACACGGTATAGATTCAGTAAAAATGCTAAATTCACATCAAAAGGTTAATATTTCGTACCTATTGTTCGCCAATGTTATGCAAGTTATTCTCTGGGATAACACTTTTATTAGAGAATATGCGAGAAAGTTTTTGTTAGATCACTTCCGCTGGTTAAATAACTGTATCATATGCATTTATACAAAACTGCGTGGCCCGCTAGGTTGCAACTTATATATATAATTACATTTACTGATTTTAATTTTTTTAAGGCATGCAGAGACATCAATTCTCATTCGTGTGTTCTAAACCCGCTTCTTTAAGTTGCAATAAGCGCAAACAGATAAAAATTGTTTCAGTCTTTAATGAATTATAAATTTCATTATATGTTTAATATCATTTCTAAGATTAGTTTTATTGTACAATTCTGTTTATTAATTTTTAAATAAATTAATAAACAGAGCATGCTTATAAGGAAATTCAACAGACATTGTATTTGGCTATGCTTCCGAATTGGGTAAAAATGTGACACAAGCATTATCATTAAATGGATCTATAGCGTGCATAACTACTGCCTAATTAGAGGGATGCTTCTAAACGATGCAATAATTTCCAATGAATTCCCCATTTGTCTTTATTTCACTGAAAGTTTATTGCTCTGTTGAGTCTATTATTGACTTTCCAGCAGGTTTTTGCTGTGACACAGAATACAACTCCATAAGTTATTCGCTGGTGCGGCGTGGAAGTTTGGAGAGGGGAATGCCATCTCAGAAGTCGTCCTCGTCATCTAACCACGGTTCAAAATTAGGATTTCCGTTCCAGAATATCCCTAGTGTAGCTTTAAAAATGGGTCGTTAATATAACTAAACTAAACCATAAGTTTTTCTGTTGTTCTGACTATGTTCTTTTACCAGCTTATTATTACTATCCATCTCTTCTAGCTCCATAATCTTTGCCAGAGATACAATCTCGTCGAACCACAGACACTTTCTCAAACCCCTCGAAGTCGCATTTGGCAACGTTATCTTGCCACACCTTTTCCCATGTAGATATAATAATTCTCTCCAAACAAGATTGATATAGCCCAATTCAGCATGTGACGTCAGGGAGTCCCCATCACTAAAATCTCTGTAAAAAATTATCCGTTAAGCAAGTCACTTTTTTACATTTTGTATTGCTATTTATGCGAATCACTCATTGTGGGAGGTGCTCGTAAAGGCAGGTTTGACGAACTTTTCTATCACATTTCAATGAGAAAACACGACCCTCACCAAATTCTCTTGTCCTGCCTTTTTTTTTTTTTTTTTTTTTTCGATTTAATTAACTATATACTTTACAGTTCTACTACGAAAAAAAAAATTTATCAAACAAGTTCTAAACATAGTGCATGAGAAATAGACTTGATCCGGCGTGCGACGTCAAGATTCCTCGTCATTCATTATGCAAAACATCGTTAGCTAAGCGAGTCATTCTTTCACATTTTTGTTCGCTCATTTTGCTTGGTTTGACTGCATACGTTATAATCAGTATAAGCACTTCCGCTTATAAATGAATGCCATGACTTTTGAGTTTGCCGTTTCTGCCCTTTCTCCGCGATATGTTAAGGGAAAAGTTGAAAGTAGTTAAAGATGATACACTGTCTAAGTATAAAAGAAAGTGGACGAGAGAACAGTTCTGGTGGCTCAGAAAATATTTTTAATTTAGGAATACAACTATTTAAAAAAATATGTGCCATTGCCCAACTTACAAAAATTTTCAACTGATAATTATTAAAATCAACATTTCCCTTCCAGTATTTTAATTCTTTCGAATATTCCAAGAAATTTTAATTTAAGTAATTTAAAATGTCATATAAAACTTTGAAAAAATTATCTTTATTATTTGAAATATGAGAAAAAATATATCAATATTCAAAAATTTTAATATTAAATAAATATTGGATTTTCATTTATTTTTATGAAAATAAAATAATGTTTTCTTTATAATTTTTAATACTTTGAAATCAGATTTGGTTACTCTGCCTAATCGTGATGAAGCATCAATAGTAATTGCATCAGAATATGCATTTTTAACAATTTAATTTATATATCATCTCAGACATCAAATAAACTTTTGTGGATTTACATCATAAAAAAGATTTAATTGATTTTGATATATTAAATTCATAATTTTCAAATTTATGTAAGAAAAGATTCGATGATATAGTGTAATAATGCATTGATAAGCTATTATAGTTACCATTAGATATGAACATTTTCCCTCATTTTGATGGGGGAAAAATTTTTCAAAATTTATATATATATATGTGTTTAATGATATTAATTTAATAGTCATGCAAAATTTTCCTGATTTTTGACTATTTCTTTTTTTTTTGTCTAAGTTTCAATAACAAATTACATTGATACCTTGAATTTCGAATTGTTTTCATTCTTTCATCAAATATTTAAGTCTTCTTTCATTATTGAAAGTAAAGGGAGAAGAATTCTATTTAATATCAGTGTACTTTATAAGATAAGTAAAAAATAAATTTGCAATACTGCAAAAGTTAGAAGAGAGATAAACTGGATTTTAATAACACTGTGATATTATGAGACAGGTCTCTATTGGGAAATTTCATAAAAATGAACAGAATATGTGTATTACTATTAAAATAATATGGTTTTACTGTCTGGCAATTCAAAGTAATCCTGAACATGAAATTATGTATATGCAATTTAACTGAAATTAAATATAACTAATATTCCCAGTGAATCAGTTTGTTTCCAAAAGCATCTAGTACACAATAAAATACAAATAAGAAAAGTGATTTATTAAAATCTCAATATGATAGCAAAATACATTCACTGACTAGTGATTTTGAGATACATCAATTTTTTACAACCTTCAATCCCATAGAATCAAAACAATGCTAACAGGTAAAACTATGCAGAAACATAATATTAATTTTACCACTATTAACAAACTATATATTGCACATAACATGCTGCCATAATTAATCACATTGGACGCTAAATTTTTTAAATATATATATCACAAGAAAGCACTATTTTTTAAAAGAATATATAAGGTAGAATGTAATTCTTGTTAAAATGTTCAGCTTAAAAATGTTTTTGTTTTATTTTGATCATTTTAAACATAAAACAATTTATACACAACCAGCAAAAAATCCAATATATATTAATTAAAAACATACATCCTAATTTTCCATAAAAAAATAACAAAAATATTTGCTAACATGTATCTGAAATTTAACAGAATATGATTATAAATATTTTTATTTTCATACTGCTTCGAAGAAAATAACCAGCTTTTCTAATAAAGCATTATTATTTAGAGCTACCACAAATCTAAAGCAATAAAATTTTGAAATTTTAAATAGTTTAGTATGAGAAAATAATACTTAGAACACATGTGAGAATGCATTCAAACAGTACATACATATGAAACATTCATATACATATTTTGGAAGTTCACATTGTTGCCTAATATTTAAACGAGAGGAATGTTACAATATCACAGGAATGTTTTTAGAAAACTAACAATATACATGAAGTTAAACGAATAAAATTTGGAAACGAAATTCTACTGTTTACAAACGCTTTTGAAAATTATTAAAGGAATTAAAATTCATTAATGTAAAATCCATTTTCATTTGCAATCTTCAAATTTTTGCTTGCTTGCTCTCTTATCAAATAATTTACATCTTGTACTCTAATACTCAAGACTAATTTAACAGATTAAGCTCCTAATTAAGGAATGTAATTAATGGTTGAAATACTTGAAGGTTGTTAATACTTCACCCCTCTCATCAAATGAAATATTTGTAGGAACTTCGAAAAAACTAACAGAAATCTTTGTGGTTTTTTCTTTACAGTTTTGATTTGAATAAGAATATTAATGAATACTTTCACTTGAATGTAAGCACATAATTATGCAATAATATTTGTGGAACAACACATAACTCAAAACATTTATGGTAATGATGAAAAGAAAATAATGCACTGTATCGACATGAAAAACACAATGCATAGTTTTATGTAAATGTTTGGCTTAATCTATTGATCGTTACTTCACTAGCTGATGCCAAAGGGGCAAACTGATTTTTCAGCTCTGGCAGAGGGCCATCTTCATCCTCATTTTCTTCATCAACTTGCTTCTCCGATTCATCGGGATTCATGTCATCTAATGCCTAAAGAAAATGTATTCAGAATTAAATTAAATTTTACTGAAATACAAAAAAAAAAAAAAAAAAAAAAAAAAAAACCAGTTTAGATAAATTTAGGTATCATGAGGAATTAAAAATATGAAATTTACATAATACAAAACATTTTTTTTATAAAAATAAAACATAATGGTTATAAGATTTAATGACACTACTTTTAATGCTTGTTAATTATAAAAGAATTTTTTTATATAGAAATACCAAGCTTATTTGAAATTAAACAACATTTAATGTTCAATAAACATGGCTGTAGTGAAGTCAATTTTTTTAAACTACATAATTACAAAATGCAGAGTTTTAAAGAGAAAGTATATTATCTAATGAGAGATATATATAAAATGTGTTGTTATATTTAAATTGCAGAAACCATATACCATTTTTCCTGACATATTTAATAACAGTGAAATTAAAACCAAAATATTATAAAGTAAAGCTGTGGAAACAAAGTAAAAAAAAAAACTATCAAAAACAAATTTGAAAAGATAATGAAATTAAAATGTTGGAAGCAGAAAATCTAATATTAATTTTTAAAGTTTCACATAGAGAGCGACAATCTTTTATTTCTTTATTTTATCACATTCACATTACAGATGCAATACTATTTCTTTAGAACAATAGTTGTTTTTTTCCTCTCGATAATCTTAAAAACAATACTAACGGCAAATACGAATGAAAAGTGATAAAAGAACACAAAATATTGAATAAATTTTTAACATTAAACTGATTATCAATGTGACAAGACTTTTAAATGCGATATATTTAACTAGATACCTAACACACCTCACTAGATACCTCACAGAAATATAGGTATGCTTGAATGTTTGTTACGGATCTCAATTTAAAGTTTCCTAAGACTAAAATTTTAAAATGATATGAATGGCTAAGATATGATCTAAAATCAAACTAAGTTGAGACTGATTTGTACATTAGTTAAATTTCCCTAACCAAATTTTAACAATTGCACATTATATACAAGAGGAGCAAGTCAGAATTGAAATAATTAACAGTGCATCTATAATTGTGAATGTCAATAGTAAAAATATAGCTCTAAACCATTCAATGAAATTATATCAATATGAGCTTTGAACAAATTACAATAATTTAATTTATAAATAAATACTAACAGTGCTAACAAGTTGTGCTCCTGCAGGATCCCATTCAAGTTCTTGGGAAGAAGTAGACCGTAAAGGTGCCATTTCAATTGAATCTGGTGGTGTACCTACATAAAAAACAAAATGCTTAAGCATATTTTAAAGACTTCTACTGGGTCATAACTTTTTATATAGCTAAAAAAAATTTGTGAAATTTATTGCTCCATATCTAGCATTCCCAAAGACTGAAACTGATAAAAAAATGTTTAAAAAAAAAAGCTTTTGTCATCAAAACTCTTTAGGGCAATGTAAATAAGGAAAGGTAAACAAACAATTAAAATGTACATAAGCAGTAAATTTTAGTAAAATTTTAAAATAAAAGAGAATATTCTAATGAGATTTAATTTCTACTCACTGTAAAATGAAAGTTTTGTTACTTATAGGAATATGACATTAGTAATTTATTTTAAATGAGACAGTTGTTGATTCCTAAATTTATTTCACAATGAAGATCAATACAAATTCAAATTAGCATTTGTGGAAATTATGTACTTACAAAGCCTTTATAGTATTGATTTCAAAGGGTCAGTTGAATACTTTACATGTCTAATTGAAACAGTAATTGAAATCAATATTCATTTAAAAGCTAAATTATAAAAACAATTTTTTTCAAAATAAAAAAGGATACTTTTGAAAATGATTATATAAGATGAAGTTTTTAATCTAACAGTAGTATATTCATAAATGTAAAAAAACTTCTGACTTGAACATTGGGAGAGAAGACATTTCCCATAAATATAATATGAGGTATGTTATTAAAAAATTATATTATTACATATTTTATAACATTTATTTTTCTTGGTTATCAATTACAGCATAACTTAAATTTAAACAAATAGAATAACAGCATATAATATTTATAAAATTCCAATAATTTAGTGGAAAATATATAATTATATTAAATTATGCCTGGGAAATAAAGAAATTAAAGACATTGTTTACATGTGTAAAACAGCTTCATAAAAAGAATATTAAAATCAAATATATTCAAATGGTTAATATATTTAAGATAAATATTCTTTAATGATGTAGTAAACGAGAAAAATTAATAACAAAATTAATTAATGCAGTTACAAACAAATCTTTACATATCAAACTTTAAGATTTTTTGCAAAAAACCGATGTACACAAATTTCAATATACAAACATAGATATAGTGAATATTTTCATCATTTTCAAACTAAAATCAATTACGTATTGTTGAATTTTCAATATTAAAAAAGTTTAAAAAATTAAATTACCAAAATAATTTATTTTTTAAATATTTCATTTCAACATCTTTAACTAAATTTAACTTCTTCCCCATGGTTAAATGTTTCTATTTAAGGGAAACAATAAGCAATAACAATCTAAAGCCATTATTGAAATTTAAATTAAAATTTTCACACCTACTTAGGAAGGGATTTTTAGAGAAGAGGGTAAGAAAACATATGGTTCTCTGTGAATTACTTATTTATATTTTTGTTAACATCTTTCTATGTCTGAGAATTAATACGGCAGAAAGAAATTGGCAAAAAATTCATATTCTTACTTATGAATGAAATCAATAATTGCTTTTTGACAATTATTCATAAAAAAACAAGAAAACAAGTTAAAAAAACTTTTTATGTGATATTTTTGTGTAATAAATAAAAGCAGTTTTTTAAATGAACAAACTAAGATTCCTGGAAAGAGATCAACACATAGCGATTACATACATAAAAATTTAGTAATGGTTCAACATGTTTAAAGCTACACTTTCTCCAGAAACAAATAACTTTACAGCGAACGCATAAACATGCATGTACCTCTGCTGATTGGTAGATTTCGACCATTAGGTTCATTTGGTATAAATGTTGATTTGCCAAAGCTCACTGCTGGAGTATATGCAGGTGGACTATCATCAGGAAAGCGTACCAATGGTTGGGCACTCTGTGTATAATCATCATCAGGTGAAAAGCTTACAGCTGAAATAATAAATATTCTGCAATCAATGAAGTTGGAGTAAATTTGAAATACACAGTTATATAACCATTAAACAATTGTCAATAACAAAACAATTCTTTTTAATCTTTTGCATATTTAAAACTACAGTAGTTAAATTTAATATTCATCATCCTTTTTGTATTTGTCCCTCTAATTTAAATAAAAATGATTTAATTTCCTAAAATTAAAATATATATATATTATAAAACATCTAAAGAAAATTGAGAAAAAAGTTGTGAAATTTTTTTTTGATATGAAACCAAATTAAAAAACTAAAGAAGAATAACAAATAATCAACATAAAAGGTTAATTCTAAGAAAAGGCTGAAGAATAACAAATAATCAACAAAAACAAAAAAATTCAAATTTCATAAATAACAATTCTGTTTTTTTAACAAAGATACAAATTGCTATTTTGAATAAACACAAAACGTAGAAAACAAAATGCTTTTAATGACATATTTGGAAACTTCATCATAAGTATATGACAATAAGTCTATATTATTGCACTTATAGAAGCCTAAACAGAACTTCATGATAATTTACAATTGCAGAAACATAAAAATCTAAGATATCTAAATTAAAATAAAAATGTTGAAACGTAATCTATTGTATATCCAACTTTTTTTATTTACTAACCTTTTCCACTACGATCTCCACTGACTGTTCTCCTTTTGGTCATCTTATAAATGTCATATTCCTCTCCCATTCTCATACGTTTATGGCGCCGCTGAATGCGGTAAATGTAAAACATTAAGGCTAACAAAACTATTATTAATAGGACACCCATCACAGCAGCAACACCTAAAAAATTATTATTTTAATATAATTATCTGAAATAAAATATGATTCTAATTCTAAAAGGAAAAATATCAGACATATCAGAAATAAATGCCCAGATCATTTGTTATGTTTTTTATAAATAGAGTATATATTTAGAACATAGCTTTTCTAAAAACTCAACTTTATATAGAACTTTTTTATTATTTGCAAGTTTTCAAGAAAATGCATAAAGTATAATGCTTATTTCATGAATAATTGCAACAGAAAAATACAAACTAATACTAGATAAAATGCAATATAAGAATTTTGTGAGATTTCATAAAATAAATACAAAATTTGACCCTATCTTTTACAGATATTATCAATTAAAAGCAACTCACGATTGCTTGCTCTGCTGATGCTTTCAAGTGGTGTAATAGCCATATCTGAAAATATGCTTTTATATTCAGCAGTAACAGGTGGATCTGGAAACCATTCTGGACCTTGTATCTTTCAAATAAATAAATATATAAATAAAAAAATCAAAACCATAAATCATGGATACAAATAAAATTAAACAAATTTCATTAGACACCAAAATAAAATAAGCAGTTTAAAATTGTAGAACATATCTAAATAATTAATTTGCTAAATAGGAATAAAGTGAAATAGACATTTTGAAATAGAAACAATTAAAAAAACCAAAAATACAAAAACATATATCTTGACATATAAAGACAAAAAAATATATAATCAATATATTTTGTTTTAGAGACTACCCCATGGAAATCATTTATATAATAAGAAGAAAATTTAAGAATAATACTTTCCTTTATTATTTGAGAATTTAAACACAACAGTTTTCTTTAAAATTTACAAATCAAAATATAATAATTAGTACAAATGTTATAGATAAAAACTATACAATGAAGCTATTGAAGCAGAGAATAATTGAGATTTACTACTCATTCCATGCTTTTGTAGTGATTTTATTCTATGCACAAATATTTTATTAGTGCTATAAAAATATTTTTAGTGGCTCAAAATGCATTCTTCATATACATACTTTTTTTTAACTTTTTATTAAAATAATAAAGGGCAAAAAAAAACCATTATTAAAAACATATACTTGATATTAAGAGGGGATGTTAATTAACACTTATAGCAGTAATTATTCAAGCGATTAATGTAAGTATAAAATCACATAGCAAACATGATAAGAAACATTGTGACTGCTGTATCTTATAATGTCTTAATCAAGTATTTAAGTATGACAGAAGTTTTTGCAAATTGATACTATTTATAAATCATCATTTTAAGATTAAATAAAGTATAAAAAATTAAGCGTTAACAATTTGATATGATTTTTTACAAAATTTCAGAGGTATTTCTTAAAGTAATTTCAATAATTATCTCTATTTCATATATAAATAATACATGTAATCCCAAGTAATTTTATATTATAATATGCACAGAGAGACAGTATATTGTAGATTTAATAAGACGTTTTATATTAATTTAATGTTAATCATGAGGCAAATAAATATAAAATAATGATTATTTAGCAACTGTTTTCAAGGGTCTAAAACTACTTGATTTTTATGATTAATATGTATGCAACAGTGCAAAAGACAATTACATATTAAGTAAAATCTTATGCCATTACAAATAATAATTACAAGAAATAATGCTAAATTAAGTATATTATTTTAGCTGAAAGTAATACTGAACACAACATTCAATTGGAAACAAATTGCCTTTAAGAAAAGTAAACTTACTTCTGGTGGAATATTAGAAGGTAAAGTTGCAGTTAGTTGAGACAGTTGAGCAAAAGCAGCACATTTTCGTTCATTTACAGAACCGTCTACTTTTATTTTGTCCAATGAACCTTTCTGGTAACCAAAAGCTGTCTCAAGTGGTGTTAGTACAAGATTTCCAAATTCAACTATTACATCTGCCATAAAAATTAAAACCCTTTACAAATACATTAAAAACAATCTGAATAGTAATAATGAACTTGTGACAGCATAATTAAAAATACATTCTTTCATTTTTTTTTACAAATCAAACAAAAACTAAAAACTATTTTCAATTTTTGAAAAACATTATTTGAATAAGGATTCATAATACAAATTCAAATTAAAAATTTATAATTATTCACAAATGAAATTTACTCAAAGTTTACAAATAAAATTTGAAAAAAGAAACCAAAAGTTATTTTCCAATGTTTTATTTTAACTTTAAGAAAAAGCACCCTCCTTAAAGAAGGAGGATGTTAATGGCAAAATAAATTTTTTTTAAATTTGCATTAGTGCAATATAAATTTTTATCATTGGTTTCAATTAATTATCTTGCCTCACTGTATTACTAACCACTTTACTAGTTATTTTCATAACATTATTATTCATTTAACAACCAAACATTAATAAATTCTTCACAAACGAGCATAATTTTAGATACTTACTTGAAATACAACCTTTGAAATTTTTATATTCCTGACTCTCAATAGAACTAGGCAAACCAGCAACATGCAATGAATTTGATGTTCCTTCAAATAGCACTGTATTTGTATCAATAAACTGTATATATGGGTTATAATTTTCTCCATCAACCTATAAAATCACAATAAATTAAAAAAAGGAAGAAGATGTAAGCAATTTTCACTACAAAATGAAAATAAACTCCATGAAAAACAAATTTTAATCTTATATAAGTTATAATTATATTTGTAATTAAAAATTACAGAAAAATAAAATAATTCATCACATCATAAGTATTGGAAATACTTATGGTGAATAAACTTTCAAACGGAAAACCTCATCATAGACATTTTTTTTAATGCATAATGATTCCTAAATCTTAATTTGTGTGGTTATTACATTTGAAACGCACACGTTTTAGGTCAAGAAGCAGGTATGAAGAATCATGAGCATATATGAGTCATGCATTAACATATGGATAAATCAAAAATGCTTAGGTCACAAATACTAAGTTTTTTCTCAAATTAAGTTTATATAACCTTAACAATATTCAATTATTTTCTGTTTCACAACTTTATCATTCAGCATTCATATCATTATATGTCCCTTATGTTCAGAAAGATTATTTATACTGCATATTATTTCATGATGTAGTACTTTATGTAAGATTCAAGTGTACTCACTATCAATGTCACAATTCCAGACTTCCATGTGAAATAAAACCAATGTCTATTATTATCTGACCATGTACTCAAAGTCTTTGCCCTCCTTCGCACAACTAAGAAAATATGGGAAAATAAAAGCCATCAAAACACATCTTTTTCCAAGATTTATTACAGTTTTTTGAAATAACTGCATTATTAAAAAAATGAATTAATAAATACTGAATGCAAAATAAATGAGAAAATATTTATACCATTGTTCGATAATTTTTCCTCCACAAACAATGTGTGATCATCAGAAATTCCAAACAAAATGTATTTCCTAAAATATAAAAAGAAAATTAACTACAAGAAGAAAAGTAGAAATAAATGGAAACAGAAAAAAGAAAATTCAAAGAGTATTTATTACCTTACATGAAACTGAACAAGTAACAGCACAAGAGATGTAGAAGTAGATGAATCTGTGGAAAAAGCTAATCTCACAGCAACATCATCTTGCATTTCCAAAGTTACATCTTCATCATCATATGCATATGTTAAAGTTGTTGTGCCATCAAAATTACCTCCAATATCTAAAACATATTTTAAAAATACAACAGTCATAATTGGACAAGATTTCTGAATAAATAAATCAAAGGATCTAAATTAAATCATAAACAATAGTAACATTTTGAAACAAATAAAAATTAATAGCAAATACATAAAGATAATTATAAATAGACTAAATAAACTAAACATTTCAAGAACTTTGAAGGAAAAAAAAGAGATGCTAGGCCAATGTACAAAAGGAACTATTTTTCAATCATTTATTCTAAGAATTTCCATGAATATAGTTTATATCATCACCAATGCATAATGTTAATAAACAAGCAGAAAAAGAGAAAGACATTAATATATACTTCTTACACTTGTGCCATACAATTTTTATTTTCATATTTTAAAGCCTTTTCACTCTTTGTTTTTTAAAAAGAGATCTATTTTTATATGCAATTCTTTTAAAATAAATGACTTTGAAATTGTCTCATATAACAAATATATTTTATTATACTCAAATTCAAAAATGCTTCATATTAAACCAGTATCAACTTTACTTTTTTTTTCTTTCCACAATCAAAATTTCAGGATTTTATTAAAGAAACTGTATTTATCTGCTCAATTTTCATTCTCCAGTATCAAAGTAACAAATATTTATAAAAAACTGCAGTAGGCTTTCCTTCTCTTAAAGAAATTTCTATAAAATACATATTTGTAAGTAAGGAAAGTTCAAGAGAAAGTAGCCTTTGAAGTGAGCATCTTATTTTTTCAGTAGTGTCAACTAGGACCAAGAGTATGACTTAGCTACTTCATGTGTGACATTCACATGCACAACTCCTATTTATGGGGGGGGGGCACATTCACGCACCTCATAGATAGAGCACAGAAGAACAACCATGCCTGAACTGAAACTTAAGCTCAGGATGCCCAGATCATGGGGAAGACGGGCTACCCCCGTATGTCAGAATGCCGGCATAAATAAAGTACAGTAGGCAAAGAAAAGATAAAGGAATAAAGATTAAGAAAAAATATATCAAATTAAAATAAAAAACAATACACATGACTAAGAAACTCATCACAGGAACATATATTTGACATGAAAAATAATTGCATTATATATCCGTGGAATTTTATTACTGGAGAACAATTCCTCCTTTCTTATGCAAATGAAAACTACAATCATTTTAAATTTCAAACACTGTCAAACACTTGTTATAGCATGCTGCATTCTATAACAAGAATTAAATAATTGTTAAAACGTAATTTGAATCTCTGGTAAATGTTTGTTTTAATGTCTAGATAATTTATATTTGAAACTCATTATTTTCAGTATCCTATTTCAAATACAGATGAGCACCTTAAACAGGAAATAACCTTTCTGACATGCTTCTCCAGTGTATGAAGTTAGTGAACAGTCACAGGAAGTGATATTTTCTCTCCAATGCTCTATACAGACACCCTGATTTTGACAAGGATGATAATCACACATCATGGTACAGCCAGGTATGAGAATTCCTAAGGAGAAACAAAATAATTTTAAACATTAAAATATATGGTAAGAAGATGGAAAATCAAAATACAGGATAAGTGAAATGTGTTTATTTATTAAAATAATTTTCATTCTGCTAATGTAACACATTTAACATGTGTATTATCAGATTTATCTAAATTAATGAAAATTGAAAAATATAAAATTATTATTATTTTTTGGAAGGGGAGGATTTTGAAAAAGCAAGGAAAAAATATAGAACATACAAAGTATGAAAAATTCTCAATGCATATCTTGTAATAAATAATAAAGGAAACGATATAACTTCACATTAAAGCAATTCTAATATATTTGTTTTTAAGACATAAAAAAACACAATTTCAATATTTTTTTTAATGTGACCAAATTTTTTCAAAGCATTCTAGTGATATCTAGCAGATAATTCTAAATAGAAAATTCCAAATTATTTTGTTCTTCCAATATAGAAGAAACAAATTTTAAAAAATTGCTCAACAAAACAGATTATACCAAACCAATGCAACTATCCCATTAAATTCTCTCAGCATGTAAGTAATCAATTGTACTGAAATATTCTATTTCATGCTTATTTTGTTTCAATATATATATATATATATATATATATATGTATTTGTGAAAGATGGTTACAATGTAGAGTCCAGAATAATTGCTTTCCCAATTTTCAATCTGAAGGATAAACTTTAAGGCATTTAACCTTTATTCACATGCAAATTCATTGTGGATGATAAATAATATTCTACTAAATGTCATACACACAGAACTGAATTTTTTGCAAAACTAAGCTCATATAAGAAATGACTAAAAATGCAAGACCTGTGTGTACTTTCATATTTTATCTAACATACACATCATAATTTAATAAAATTTGGATAAATTATTTTCAGTTTTTTGATCTTTCACCCTTTTTTTGTAGCCATTTGTATAGAAAAGAATTGACTTATCCTGCAGAAATGCGATACAAATTGTTACCATTTATACTTGTATAATCTAACACGTTTCTTGAAATTTCATTATCCTTAATCCTTAATAACGATTTTCATTATTTATTTAAAAACTATGTGAAATAAAAAAAAGCATCAAAATCATGAACAACGATTTCCAAAGTATAAACATTAATTGAAATAATTAATAATCTAAAAATTTATATCCAAATTGAAATTCAAAATTAAAATATTTAAACTTTCACTGAATATTTTTATTATTCAGAATTTTTAGAACAATAATGATTTCCAACATGCAGTTACTTAACTTGAGCTTATAAATATCATAGAAAATTAAATAAATATGAAAATATTAAATTACCATATTTTTCATCAGGGTTAGTTGTTGTTGCTGCCTTTTCAAGATCAAAAGTTTGATTACCAATCATGAAACCTTGAATGCATCCAGCAAAACCACCTTTTGTAAGATTTGTTTCAGTTCCACTACCCACATGGCCTAAAAACATCTCACTGTGCTCAATTGTTCTATAAGTACCTCTTGGAGGGAAAACAGTTTCTGGAAAGAAAATAAAGATAAAAAGGGATATGTTAGAGTATAAAAAAATCCTGCTTCAAATCCACATTCAAAATTAATATGTGATAATTTAAATTATAACTCACAAAAACATATTTTATACTTAAAAAAAATTATGTAACAGATTACAAATATTTAATTTAGTCAGGTTTAATTATTCTAAAATTCAGAGGTATTTCAAATTATATAATAAATTGCTATTGAGATTGGATAAACTTGATGTAAATAATCAAGATAATTCATATGCTCCTTTTAATTAAAAAAGTGTGCATTAAATACAAAAAGGAGATTTTTTTAATTCAAATTTGAATTACCCAATAGGATACTAAAATTACTTAAGTACTGCATTGCTAGTTAATTGAGAACAAAATTATACCTTAATTATCAGAATAGTTTCAAGCAAGTTACACACTTTTTAGTAGTGAGGGTATAAAAAGGTTATGATGAATAAGAGCAAAAGAATTAAAAAAGAATTCCAGAGAAAACAAACAATACTTACCTAAATGCTCTCCACGATGCCATGGCATTCTAAAATACTTATCTACAAATCTTATAATAACATCCTCTGTAGCATTTTTATCATTCACAAATAAAGTTGTGCTCTTTGGTTGTCGTTCTACTTTAACTTGTACTGGGGATCCTTTTGAAAGGTCTAAATAAATTCAAATGATATTTTTAGTAATTGTCTTAATTTAGTAGTTTTTCTTTAAAAAAAATCTTCCATAAATATTATCAATAAAATAAAAACAAAATTTAAAGGATATTTGAACCTCTAGTAAGAAACAAAAAAATTTACTTTCAATTATATAACAATGATAACATACACAATATAGTCCATGGCATATTAGCATAAAGCCAATTACAAATAATGAAAAGAACTGCTGTAAAATGTACCTAAAATATTTATTCAAATTAGAAATATATTATAGAAATAAAATTAGTTTTACTGAAAAGCTTATTTCTAAAATTTTAAAGTATGTAAAAATGGTTTATTCTTTGAAGTCCTTGAGGGAAAACATTAATATTGTGATTAATATTTAATTAAAAATATAATTCAAATATTGAAAAAGTCTTTCTTAGTGAGCTTTACTACTACTGAAAAAATAATTACACGTGAATTTAGTAGTTCAAGGTTCAATGTTCTGCCCTGTACAGTGTTTAGAAATGTTATTTATCAAGCATATGTAATTTTTATTTATCATACACATGCAATTTACAAATAGTCAGTGAGGATATAAACATTACCAAACTCTAACATAATGGATTAAAAAAAAACACTGCTGGGAGAGGGCGAGGCATATTATATATATATTACCTCATAGTCAAGAAAAAAAATTCAATTTCCAGTAATTATTTTGCTTTTTTTTTGTAATTAAATCCATGACTAGTAACAGATGCAGTTATTATAGCAAACAGATTTCAAGGAAAAAAAGGGTGCAGAAAATCATTCAGAACTTATATAACTTCAAATGGGGATTCTTTAAAATTTAATTGAGTAAGCACTTTGATTTAGACATGTAAATTCAGGAGCCAGGGAAAGCAGTGCATAGCTCGGACATTAATATAAGGTCTGAATTCATTAAAAAATAATTAACTTTCAGAACATAATAAAATTTAAATTATTTAAAATTATATATATAAATACTTACAAATACAGATCATAAATACTCAAAGCTTATGATTTTACAAAAATGGGAAAGGCAACACGATTTTTTTAAGAACATTCTTTTTATCACTTAGAAGATCATTAGAAATATGTAGCAAAAATACTTAGTATAAAAGATTTTTGACTGAGAAAAGCTATATAATTGTAATGATCTATATTACATAAGAATTCATTTGCAAAAATCAAAATCGAAGAGCAAAAAATAAAAATAATAAGATGCAAATATAATAACTGCCAGTGACATGTATTGCTTGCTCCAAAGCAAAAACGTTCAAGGTGTCTTCTTTGCAAATAACTTTCTGTTCAAACTTATTTTCTGAGGTGCATTCTCATTAGCTATTATTTTAATTATATTCCAAGTTAAAAAAAAAATACTTTAACATCAAATAATTTATCAGATTGATGTTTTTATATCTTTTTCCTTTTTCTAAGCTAATTTGTATTTACCATTGAATTACTTATTATTTTTATTTGTAGTAAATATTACATCTTTTAATGAAATTTATTTCATTGAAGGTAATATTCAAAGCTTATATTTTCAGTTTACACTTTTTTTTTTATATTTCAGATAATTGCATTCTGCTAATTTTTCATATTGGATATATTAATAGTTACATAACATGTGTTTTAAAATCACGTTAAACTGACAAACTTTTCAAATATAGGAAACGCCAAATCCATATTTAAAAATATGCAAGTTTAATTTCAAATGTTAAATTCCTAATAAAAACAATTTAATACTTTTTTAATAAGATTTTCAATTTTTGATAAGATGTCACTCAAGTAAAATTACAAATACACAAAAAACGAAGTATATCAGTTAATTACATGAATTATTTACCATTTTAAATTTGTAACATCTTAAAATACAAAATATTTTACATAAATTGAAAATAAAAACTTGCCTTCAACTTCCACTGCCAGTTGATAAAGAGTACGATCTGAATTAAAGGTAAAATATACTTTTCTATTTGCAAAATGAAGTTGGACGAAGTTGTTGTAATGATCAAATGCATAAAGTAAAATGCCTTCTTTCTCAAATGTACGAAAATTCAGAAGAATATTCTGTTCAAAGACAGGGTTTGTCAGATTTCCTTCAATTTTATGATGATAATATGATCGAGGAACTACTACTGTCATGGCATTTGTATTTACATCTAAAAAAGAAAGCAATATTAGATATGAGTTGAGCAAATAATTGAACAAAAACTGAAATAAGAATAAACACAGAAAATTATAATGTGACAGAATATTACTCACTGGTTTCACAATTCTTTCCTGAATGAGCAAATGGATTCACACATTCACATACATATGATCCCCAATATTCTACACAAGTAGCACCATTCTGACAAGGATTAGAGGCACATGATGGTTGGCAGCCATGCACAATAGCAGATTCACTATAAATAAACATACATTTAGAGACATAAACTTCCTAAATTGCATAGAATTCTATATTTAAAAAAAAAAAAAATATTGAATACCGAACAAAATAAATTATTTGGTACCAAAAATTTAAATAAATAAATTGCAAATGCAATAAAATAAATCAACCTTCGGGTCATATGTTTATAAAGATCCACAACGACATCATTTATCACTAAGCCTCTGAAGCATCCAATGAAACCTTCTTTAATAGATGAATCACCAGCAACATGCCTGAAATATTATCCATTTAAAATTAATGGAACAAAATTTTTAAATGCATGGAAATTATTAATGAATGTCTTATTAAAATTTTCAGCTTAAGAAAAGACCAAGATTTAATTTAGCTCAATAAAGATAATTATATACATTTATCAAGATATAATTAAATTTTCTAACACCTAATATAAAATATAATTTAGAATTGAATAATGACAATTATCATAATTTTTTTTATTAAAAATAGAAAATATTGATGAATTATAAATGATTTTCTGAATTATTATTATTAAATTATCTCTTTTCTAACTTACTCTGGAACACCCCCAACATATAATGGACCTTCAAATGGACCAACACCATGAGATTCCCCATAATCCACCATTGCAAAGTCCAAATTTACAGTAAATCGCATATGGTATGAGTCATGATCAACCCAAACTTGCTGCCATTCTCCAGAATTTAATTTCCTTCTTGATGTTACTTTCACACTTCGAGGCCGATTGTTGAGAGTGAATTCAAAAGATAATTCATAATCTAAACAGAAGAAGTAATTCCAAATAAAACCTATGCATATAAACTTCATGAAAAAATAAGAATAAATGTTTATTGAAAACTTTACACATCTTTAAAAATAAATATTTCTTATCTAAATAACTTTTGCTTTAGATTTAAAATAACACAAAGGAATATATATGGATCTTACACTTTTTGCAAATGTAATACGACTTACAATTCATTCTTTTCAAATTAAGGTAGGTTAAATACTAAGGAGATTCCTTTATGGGACATTACAATACTCAAGTGTTAATGCTTTAAATACATATTGAAAAAAAAAAGCCTAATTCGAAATAATAAAGAAAGATCTAATGAAATACAGCTTAAAAAATAGATTTGCACAGCACTAACCATTTATTAATAAAACTCTTAAGTAACCATGTGTGTGATGTATAGAGGCTTGATATATCAAAACAGCTTGACTGTTTGAAGTTCTAAAACTGAAAGCAATATCTCCTCTTCTCCATCCAGGAACTTCTATATAAGAATTCCAAGTTTTGAATGTAATCACATATTCTTGAGTATCTGAAATAATAAATAAATAAATTTTAAAATAAAATTATGAAAAAGGAATAAGCAACTGTCTTAAAACTTTCAATTTATTTTTTGATATACATCAAGTATACAATAAATTTTGCTAGTATAAATTTAATTTTCATTTTTTAATGAATCACTGAATAAGAAATTACACGGTTGTAAAAAATTAGTAATTATAAATATTCATTGAAAGCCAAAGTATATACTGAAACTTGATGGAGCAGGTATTTTGACATTTCTTGCACAACTTCAAGCTGGATTTTTTTTTTTTTTTTTTTTTTTTTTTTTTTAGTTCTTCAGTAAAATACACTGAGAGTTAATACCTTAAAAATTATGGAAAATATGATGTATGTTCATAAATTCATCATTTTGAAATTATCATTATTTCCTTATCGAACTTATATTTTTATTCTTATGTGCTCCATGCCATAAGGCCAACTGAACTGAAGAGAAACAGATTTATAGAATTTCTAATAGTACCCTACAGTTCAAGCCAAATTTTAAAAATAGGTTTTAATAAAACCATATTCTTAAAAAATAATACTTGATGAAAAATACTGAGCACAACAAATTAAATGTACCACTGTATAATAAATAAATTATAAATTGTATGTATTTACTAAGAAAAATAATTTTTTTTAATAAAATTCAGAGCATTTATTCTTGAATTCTTTTTTATTCATACAGCAAATCATGCCTAACTTTATCAATGGTCATTATTGCCTCCTTACCCGCCTGTGTTCTTTGAGAGAGACTCATTATTGACTAAGGAACCAAAAATTAAGATTATCCAATCACAAATCTCTAATATGGTCCGTTATTAGCAAAAGTAAATTCTGGTGGACATGTAATACAATATTTTCCGAGGACACAAAGCAAATACTACTGCAATTATATTTGACTAATTTCAAGTTTGTAAACATACAGTTTTTCAATTTATTTTTAACTCGCTTCCTTGTCTGCTTGAGTTTTGAAATTTTGTACACTTGATTGCTTCCAATTAAAATACACAATTTTAATGTTCTCTGAAGTTAATTTTCATAGTAATTGATAAATTCAATTAAATTATAGCTTCACACCAATGATACCAATTAGTATAGAATTTCAGAAAAATTGGTTGTAAAATGCCTGGCTGTAAAATGTAAAATTGTAGTAATAATTTTTATTAATTAAAATCTAAAGATAACTAAAACATTAAAAATACTTTTTAGCACACCAAGAAAAGGTATTTTAATAACGGCTTTTATGATTGTTTTACAATATTAAAAGTGCATGTTGATAGCAGTAATTACCTGTTTCTTCACATTCGAGAGGCCCAAGAGTAAGTCGTCCTTCAGCTGCTGCCTCTAAATCATCAGGCTGCAAAATATAAATTCTGGTTATGCCCAAATGACTAGGATTAGTATACTCTCCTTCATCCACACGCCATCGCGCATCAGCAATATCACAGTTACACAGAAGAGAAGAATTGGCACAAGATTTTGTTTCTGCACATTTGCAACCCTCAGATTGGCTTCCTATGCTAGTAATATAATGAGATGAGCCAGACGATTCCATCCAAGTAAAAGTACGAAGACTAAAAAAGAGTATTAATTAAATATAACATATAATACTGATTTTAAAAAATACATTTACAATGAAATATTTTACATATAATTTTTGTTTTAAGTAAAGTTTAGTTAATAACAAACAACATACTATTTGTGAACTACATCTCAAATAAGTGGCTTAAATTGATCAAGTACCATTGTGCATATTTCTTTCTGCACATTTAACAAGGCAATAAATTTATTTTTTCAAAACTCTTGGATAGATTTTATCTGGAATGTAGCATCTATTAATCAGATTTTGAAGTGTAAGTGTCATCATTTTGAAACATTTTCTTTTCTTTCATTTATTTTCAGGGTGAAGTAAGGAATTCTTAAGTAATCATTTTTTAATATTTACTATATTTCAAAAATGAATATATTTTTAGAATAAATAAATGTTTATAAATGTTTACTAAAAAGCCCTCCCCCCCCTTGAAAAAAGGGGAGGGGCAGGGGAGTGAAGATTTACTACTGAGTCTGCTTCATATCCTTGGTGTTTTAAAAGTAATTTGTAAGAATTAAAAAAAATCAATACTAAGTTAAGTTAGATGTTATCGCAGGTTTTAAAAAAACTGCCATAAATATACAATGTACAAAAAAGTTAAAAAAATCGCTACTTATAAAATTTTTAAAAATCTAACATAAGAATTAATACACTGTCAACGATTATGTAATACAAATTAGTTCAATTGGAACAGAACTAAAAAAAAAAAAAAAAAAAAAAGACAGAAAAGATATTTCAAACTAATATAAATATATTACCCAAGAGGAGTCCTGAAACATTCATATTTAAGATGCTGGGAGCAGGTTTTTGAATGTCTGACAAGTGATTGTAACATTTCTGGCGTAAATTCTCTGTATGTAACGTCAATTGAGAAAGATTTCATTCCAGCTTTCCTAACGACCTTAAAAATAGAAACCAACAAGAAATTAAAACTATTAGAAAATATAGCTTATATTTATATAATGATTGATGAAAAAATAAATGTATCAAATGCATTTATTTTAAATAAAAATATTAACCATTTAACCAATTTCACAATTAAATATTAACCAATAGCTCAAACTGGGAGACTTTATACAACCAAATTTACATTCTGAACAATTCCAGGTATAAATGTTTCATCACAATACAAAACAAATTCATCAATATTGATAATTATCATATAGAATTAAACATTTAACAGCAAATAATCAGAAAGTAAAGCACCGGCACAAACAATTAAGCAATATATTTTTACACATTTGAAGATTTAAAAAAAATTTCATTATTAAGCTCATTAAGTATTCATTATTATTCAAATTTTCTTATTAAGCTCCAATATAAGTCTGTTGAAAAATTAAATGAATTAACATTTAATAAATTAAGTAGATTTTTATTTTTTCAAAATTTTTATGGAAACCTATTTAAGGATTCAGGTAAATTTCAATACTCAAATTAATAATTTGTATGTTTGCAATAAGTAAATTTATATTAAAGCAACTTTTAAATTTGTTTTTTGTCACAATACACTAATCAACAGAATGTTCTGAAATACAAATTCAAACTTTTCAAAGATGATGTTTATGTTTTAATCAAAAATACCTATTTCAATATATAATATGAGCAGTCATTCAATAAAAAAAACTTAGCTAAATGTATAATGTAATAAGAAAATCAAATTGTCAATCATTATATGATAGAGAATTCATAAACAATTACTGATAATTTATCAAAATTTAGTCCACAATTATTCAAGAACTTAAGAATTTTTGTCTATTATTAACTGGTTGGCAAAATGGAAATTTATAAATAGAGAAAATAAAATAATGAAGATCGTAAGGAACCATCAAACTCACCATTTCAGGAGGCATATTATTTTCGACTCGTGTTACAATCTGATTACTTCCACTGTCCCCCATATCACAATAAACATGAGCAGGAGGCAGATCACCATTTCGATCAATATCTATAGTGTAAACTCCTTTTTTTCTGTAACCAACAAGATACAATTCTTCACAAGTACGCTTATAGAGAGCTGAAAGAGAAACCCCATTCCATGGAAGCAAATTATATTCAAGTTATTTAATAAAAAATAAAATAATTAAAAATTTTAATGTAGAATTCAAATATAAGAATGAAATGGAAAGAAAAAAAAACTAAATTACGCCTTATGTAAAATCTAATAGAGGTTTCTATGTAAGAAAACAATTATTATTATTTCATTTCAAAACAAAATAAGTCAAAGTTTATTCTTTATCAAAAGAAAAATAGTAAAGTGACTGTTTTTGTCATTTTTTCCCCATTACTTTTCTTTCTTTTTCATTTCTTCTTTTTTTTTAATTATTGATATTGTTTCTAATATTTCAAATTATATTAGCTGCATGGATAAAATACAGATATTGGCAAAAAGAAACCCACAGCTACTTCAATAAAATCCTAGATATAAAATCTCACAATAAAATAATATAAATATGAAGCATACTTACAAAAGTGACAAGTTCTTCCAGTATAACCAGTTTTTTCACAATCGCAATATGTCTCCCCCTTTTCAACATAACAACGTCCACCATGCTCACAAGCATGTGGATTATTGCATAAATTTACCAACAAACAGCTGTCAAGAGAAACTTTTCCAGAAACTTGTTTTGTATCAACAACAGTTCGAGGATCAATCCAATCACCAGCTACATAAATGTCTCTCATGCAACCAATAAAACCTGTGAGGAGGTAATTTAAAAAAAAAATACTGAATGAACTAGGAAATATTTATTACAATTATAATAGTTAAAAATAGTGAACAAAAGTAATAATGGCATTAAACCTTCCCCATATATATATATATATATATATATATATATATATATATATATATATATATATATATATATATATATATATATATATATATATATATATATATATATAATTAAACTGCTAAATTCAAACAGATTATATTTAAGCACTTACAAATAAGATTCATACTGAAACAAAAACTAATTAAACTAACTATTTAAATCATGATTTGCAACTAGAAAAATTTATATCTTTTGAATAATAAAGTAAGAAACTTTAAAATAAATCAATTAAGTTAACCATAGATGTATATATTTTTTTAAAAAGTGGGCAAATTATATTCTATAAATTAAGATGAAGGGAAATAACAGCTTCCATAAGAGAATTAATAAAATATTTTTGATTCTGAGATAAATAACGTTTAAAAAAATAGACAAATAAATCATAGCATACCTCTTTCAGCATTTTTGGCACTGGTGGTGAGAATCATTTGACTCATGAATTCTAGAGGATGAGTAAATTCTCCTTTTGAAGCAAATCGATAATCAACTTCTAATTTCACTTCTCTGCATAAAAAAATAGACATTAAAATTTTATTTTCATAAATAACATTGAAACATAGCCTTACAAACTAAATTTTAATTAGTATACAATTATATTTACATTTCGTAAGGATAAAATACAACCAAAAAAGCAAATTTTAACTAAATGAACTAAAGTCAACACACACCCACTATCATATGTTACACCAACATGATGCCATTCATCATCTGCTAATTGTTTTCCAGAATGTTCATCATTTAGAGTCCACACTAAAGTAGGATCTTCTTTTGGAGAACGATTAATAACAAATAAGGCAATTCCTTTATGAAGCAAGAGCTGCAATAAACAAAAATGTATAGAACACTACCATAATAGTTATTATACAGAAAAATAGGTATTAATATGAATATACTTTTCCAATTAAACACTCAGAATTACAGATAAGAAACTTACATCTTACCTCCCAGACACCTATCCCACTTTCGGTCTTGATTTCTCCCGATGCCAAAACACAATTAGTTTGCAGTGTTTTGAATTCTAGTGATAGCTCTAGTTTTTTTGTACTTGGCATTGTCAGAATCAATTTGGACTCAGGTAAAGGGAAGGTCATTGGTATAACATTAGTAGAATCACATCCATATTCAGCAGCAAACATACTGTGATACCTAGCAGTACTCTCACCAATAAATAAGGAATGTAGAACATTTTTATCATTAAAATAAAAGCTACGTAAGCAACCAATAAATTTTTCTTTTGATTTCAGGCCTGAAAGAAAAATTATAATTTTTAGAAATTAATAAAGTATTTTATTAAAAATAATATCTGAATCATTTAACAGGGCTGTATTATTCATAATAGGTCTATATATCCTTTTTATTTGTATTTCAATTTCTCCCAAATAATGCAAATGATTGCCCTTAAATAATCATCATGGACATTTTATTTTTTTAACATATGGTAATTCCAGGATATAAAAGGTTCATGGTTGATCTCTAATAGTAATCATAGATGGTATACAAATTTAATGCAGATATAAGTGAAAATTTAGAACATCTCTATCTATAGTCAGAAGTATACAAACGAAAATAAACTACTTATTAATTTTGTTACAATCAATGATATACAAAAAAATTACAAGTTCTAAGATTAGTGGCTGAGTAGAATATACAAATATAACTATACAGAATAAATTTCAAGTTAAATACATATACTGAAATACAACCACTTCGGCTGAAATAACATATACTAAAATAAGAAGTTTACTAAGTTGAAATTGTAATCAAGCATATTGACAAAAAATCTGACAATAGCACATAACTAAAAAAAAAATGAAACTAAAACAACAAAACGATAGTAATCAAATATTATGTATAACATAATCAAAATCATCTTAGAAGAAAGGGGAAAGGGGGGGACATGTTTACAAAGAACACTATTAAAGCTTCATAAAAGCATAAGGAAAATAATATGCTTAAACAAGTATTGTAAACTGACATAGAAATAAAACTAAAAACAACCTTTTAATGATATAATAAGATTCAAGAAAATTAATCAAAATCTTGTAATTTCATTATCAATTCTGATACAGATTGAATTAATACATTTGATAATAAAATAATAGATGTCATAAATACTGTGTAATATATAATTGACTTGAAAAAGAAGACCATCACCATTTATACCTTTAGCTTTCTTTGGAGATGCCCCTATGTAAATTTCAGGATCCAAATGTAGATGATGATGAGTACTGGATGCAAGAAGAGAGGCGTGCCAACGAGAATCAAGTTGAAGATTTACTTCTCGGCCAGAATGTATCACAGTAAATGTATGCCACCTTAGAAAGACCCATAATAAGTTATTTACTGCTAAGATATAGAAAATTATTATAATGTAATTCAATAGTGCTAAAATCAGATGAAAAATAATTTACAGCATAAAATAAGTTACTTACATTTTCACCAATTATTATATCATGTAAATATGCAACTCATTTTTAAGATGGAAAGTTTGAATTCATAAAGAATCAGCTACAATCAATAATATAACAAACAATATACGTGAAAAAAAATTAAACATAAAATTAAAAATATTAAATACTTACGCCTCATCATTTAAGGAGTAGCCAATAGTAGAGTTCAAAGGGCCATCGCCAAAATTTATTTCAAAATGTAGTTGACCTCCAAACAGACTTATCGCAACATAATTTCGACCAACGTGTTCACCAGAAGCATACATAAGAACAGAGTCTTCAAAAAATGTCTGAAAAGAAGAAGTTGCATTCAATAATTATAAAATAATAAGCAAACAATATTTCTAAGAATGCATTTCTATATATTAATTCTTTTAAAATTTTATCAATTCTAAGAAAACTAACAAGTTATTTACCATAAATTGCACAATTAAAAAGTATTGTTTCTTCAATAATAAAGATATAGACATTAAGCATGAAAGAGTAAAAATCTTCATGCATATTAATAAAAAAAATCCTGCGTTTTCCCTTATGTATATGCAGAATGAGAGGAAATTCATGAACAACACTCATGTTAGTTATAATAAAATAATAATATCCCTTATTTTTATCAGTAAAGAAAGCAAGCAACAATTTCAACATTATTAGGGGGAAATAACACATGGATCACTTACCAGATGCTCTCTAATTTTAAGTTATGCAAAATAAAGGATTCAGATAGCAATAAAATACAAAATAATCTAGTTATCCTGATACCAAGCTGTTTAATGATTATTTAAAAAACATTTTAAACTTTTTTTTCGTTGTTGTTGTTATTTCATACATTTGACGATCAATTCCTGCTGAGTTTTCAATCAGTTTTGTTTCTCCCCTTTGCAAGAATTTTATTTGAAAAGATGCTTTACATTTATTTGTGGGCAGCCCCCCCACCGGATTTTTCCCCCTAAAGCTTTAAAGTATCTCACATGCGCTAATTTTGTAATCTGAAGGTATTCTCTTAAGTTTGGAAAATTTAAACAAGCATATCATTGTTTATTCTAAATCCACTTTCTAGAGCCATATTCCAAATGGCAATACCAGAATTATTTTTATGATTCCAGTAAAAAAAATTCAGAAAACTCTTAGGATCACAAAATATTCGAATAGAAATCATCAAAAAGAATTTCATTATTTAATTAATCAAACGGATTTTTGTATCTTTTTTATTCTTTTCAGGAAAATTTGAAATTGGATCTTGGCATGTTCTGAACTTGCAATAAAAGTGAAGGAAATCAATCATTTTCTTTTCTCTAATACTGCATTGTTTTTTCAACAGCAACATTTGTGGACATGCATTTAAATATTTTTTATAGACTCTTTACAAATATAACACACTCGGCTAAAAAGAGTCTTTTTTTTTATTTTTTTAAATTAGATTCCAGAATCTGTTTTTTAGTTGAAATCGAAGGTTGGTAATCTCTATTTCATATCAGTATTTTTTCTCAGTCTCGGATTTTGAACTGTTCTATGCAGAAGAAGTATTATAAAGAAAAATAAATAGAAAAGGAATAAGCTTCTGCAGTTTAGATGTCATAAATAGCATTGTTTAGTTTTTAGAGCCAATTTACATTAGCTCTAAAAACAACTTAAATGAGAGCAACAATCTTTTATATTCACAATGTTTAAAGCAATCAACATTAAAAAAAAAAAAAAAAAAACATTTAAAGTAAGTAAAAAAAAAATTTAAAATTTCTTGTATTTTCTGTGTTTTTAAGAAAAATGTCAGAATTTCCTGCTTTTTAAATTCCCCAAAATTTCTTGATTCTCCTAGTGCCATGGCAACCCTGAGATGGTATTTCTTTAACTTCATTAAATTATCTATTTCAAATGCAAAAAAGAGAAGCCACTGAAAAAAAAATTAAATGCATAATAGCTTTTAGGCAACATTAAAAAAAAGGATTCAAAATGAAAAGAGGGAAATGGTTTTATTTATGTAAAGTATGTATTTTCAGATAAAATCCAAGAAAGATAAAGTTTTATTTCCAAACTATATCAGCAATTTGCAAGTTAAAATTTAGTTTTGCACTCAAATTAATTTTTTTTTCATTTAATAATACATATTTAGATTTTAGATATAATAATACAGAAAAATATTTAAAATAATTTACAACTTAACAATATTTTAAAAAATTTCTGTAAGAAATTTTAAATGAATACTGAGATAACAGAATATTTAAAAATAAATGTGTGTTTCAATTTTATTATCTAACACAATCTCTTTTCCATAATGAATTAGAGATGTTAGAGTAATTATCAATTACAATAATATTTTAATTTTCTTTATTTTGGCATTCATTTTCACCTTAAACATATTTATTTAAAAGTTTGACACCCTCTAAAATATCCATTTTCTATCAATTTCTGTACCAATTATTGGCAATAAAATTAAAAGAAAACAAAACAAAAACCTACTCGAAAACTAAAACTAATTCTGCCAGCTTCAGAATGTACTCTGTCCCTCCAGTCATATACACGATATGTTATATAAGAATATCCACGAAACGTAACTGTCACTGGATCTAAATAACAATTTTCCAATTTTAACAAAAAGTTCAAAAATATTAAAAATATATATATTTTTTTAAATGCATGCACATTAAAATATAAGTAACAGAAAATACAATTCAACATGCATAAAAATATAAAACAAAATTATAGATAATGTAGAGTATTTTGTTGTTGTTGTTGCTGAATAAATACTAGAATGGTATGAATAAATTGTAAATCTTAAATGAAATCAGATAAAAAGGGAAAGAAACTGATAAAATAATGTAAAAAAAAGTTAGCTTTTTCTGGAATCCATTAAAGTGTTGCTTTAGATATTATGAACAGAAAATTATGGATGAAATTAACGGAATCACTGAACTTAACAGATATAGTCATTTTTGCCAAAGTGATGGCAATATATTGCATTTTGTATGTTGAAAATAAATTACAGAGCTTAATGTTTTCAAAATGTACATTTAATGTTCATAACATATTTAAAATGCGATATTAGCAAACTTATGTTAAATAAAACTTAAAACATATGATAAAATTAATGTTAAGAAATATTTAAATTTTTTTGAATTATTCATATTATGTCAGTTATTTTCAAAAATATGTTAGGTAGTTTAAAAATTTATCATTTTTTTAAATTCCAAATTAAAAAATACAACACCAACTTCAATTCAAAATTTTAAATAAATATACATATTGAGCTTATTTTATAATAAATAAATTATTAAATAAAAATACAGAATTAAATTGATTAATTTTTAAGAATATTTTATTTGTAATTTCCGATTAAGAAAGAAATATCGACATTCAACATGTAAACCAGTAATGATTATTTTTTCTAGATCAAATAAAAATTTGCATATGAAAATATCAATGCTGATTTTCTAAGTTAATTCATCTTCTTTTAATCCATTTAAATACCAAAACAATAGTACAATAAATAAGATAACCTTAATTGAGTAGCTATGGCAATTTCATTCTATCTAAGAAGTTACATTGGAAGAAAATATTACCAGCACTGAAACAAATTTTGTCCTCGTGTCTTGTTCCAAAACAATCACAAGATGTGTGTGTATAATGATTAATACAGCGGCCATCATATAAGCAGGGGTTTGATATTTCACATTGGTCAATGCATCCATGAACCAGCTGATTGGCTAAAATTATCTTTGTTGGCGATAATGGATTTCCTGACTGGCTGAACATAATAGTCCCCATACATCCTACAAAGCGAACATAATTGTACTTCTGATTTGTAGCATAATTATTTGGGTCAAGACCTGAAAATAATAATAAAAAACATTCAGATTACTGTCCATCCAGGCATAAATTATTACTCATAATCTACACAAAAACATTTCTCCAATTATTTCTATACTTGATGAAACATATATGATTTTTTAAAAAAAATGTATACTTTACTAAAAATAAGTCATTTCACAGAGACGGTCTATTTAATTTAAATTGAATCTACATCACTTGATAGATGTCATATAGTACCAAATAAATCATAGAAAAAACTCCCCTCTTAAAGTTAAATAACCATATACCCACTCTGAATTAGCATTAGTAGCTTTCTCTCTTTCGTAATATTTATATGATTTTAAAAGATTTAATACTATTAATTTCCAAGCAGGTTTAGCCATGTAATTGATAAAAATGAGTTGGAAGTTTCTCACATATTAAATGACTCATTTATTACAGAAATTTGATAAGGAAATGCATTATTCAAATAGTTTTCAATGTTTCAGAATAAATCATGGAAACACTTTGGTTCAAACACACTCATATATACATGCATAAATATAAATGAATTATTAATAAAGTAAATTTATTACACTTTAAAGAATTAATAAAGAAGAATGAAATATGAATGAAACTTAAGAATGAAAATTTTGTGATTTATAATATCCAAAAAAAAAAAAAAAAAATTAAGTATGTAATTTTGAAAGACAATTCATAAAAATTTTAAGTGTATGTTTTGTTCATATTCTAGTCATATAATCAAACGTAACAATTTATTCCAATCCAAATATTTTTTACTTACAATGATATTCATATATATGTGATTATAGACATTAATGTTATTTTAATTCATAGTTCAATTTTATTTTAATCAGTTTTCTTAACATATTCATAATTAAATCATCTTTAAAGAAAAACAAATAAAAAAAACTAATAAATTAAGTATTTCACATACAATTATTTCAGATTTTTTAAAGAAAGTTTTAAGATAAAACAATTTACCTCCAAAGTACATAACAGTTTCAGGCATGCTATCAACTACACCATAACCTGGATAATGAGAAAGTGATGGCAAATTCACAGTCATTTCATGAGAATCAACTGTTACAGACAAATGTGCTGTACCAGGATTGATGCGTAAAGTGACATGATGCCATTTATCTCTATTCAAACCTAAAAAAATCAATGTGTAAATTAAATTATTAATTAATTATAAATATGAAATAATTGACAATCAATGTATAGAGCAGTAAACGGCTCTCTGGCTTACCTTTGCCAATGAAAAATGTTTCATCTTGGTCATTTAAAAAAACATGAATGATCTTTAGACAGCCATTTTCTAGCATGACATAAAGTTCATAAAGAGGAAAGGTTTTTACATCTGATATGGAACCATGAAAAAGAAGTAAGCCATGGGGACGATCTGTCCTAAAGTGAGAAACAATGATTTTTTTTTTAATGCAAACTTATACAAATTCTAATGAGATGAATATAAATTATTCTACAGTAATTATCAATAATATACTACTTAATAATAATACATATTACATTTTAACCCTAATTATATAAATGTTTCTTTGATATTACTGATATGCATAGATATTGGAAATTTTAAATTAAGAAAAAAGTCACATATTAACAGTACAGGAAATCTTTAACTATAAATAAGTTATAAAATAGCTATGGTAAAATGCTTCATATTCTTCATTAATTGGAAATAATTAGTTTATAATTTTAAAAAGGCAACTTATTATCAGTACAAGTATGATAATTTATAAAATAAAACAAGCATGCTTAATTTTAAATAATAATTAAAACACATATCATTTTATATAATTTATGTTACCTGAATTTGAATGTGACTTCTCTTATGGCTGGCAGAGACCATTCAGGCTTTAATTGAAGGAATGATTGTGGCTGAGCAAATGTGAACAACTGACTAGATGACAATGTATTACTTTCAAGTGAATTTGATGTTAACGTGGGAATGAACATGGATGCAATGACAAGCAAATGGAACATGATAAATTTTAGAACTCTGGAACAAAAAAAATGTGAAAATAAAATTATGTTACTGAATTATAATTTTCAAAATAGTTACTTATGATATTTTAAATTGAGATAAATGGGACACAAAAGTTTTCCTCAAAAAAGACATTATCTTAGTAATTTAAAATTTAAATTCCTAAGATAATGCAAAAATAATGTAATTTTGTCACATAATTAATTGAAAATTATGAAACAAAATTGCATTATTGTAATTGATACAATAACAAATCAATTACCCTCATTAAATTATCAGTAAAAGCAAGATAAAATTTTGTAGAAAATAAAGAATATAATTATTACCTTAAAAATGTTTAGATTTTCAACAAATGTTCACTTTTATAATTTTTGAACACTACAAATTTTATGTAATTGTGAAGTGTTAAAATTACTATGCCTTGAGTATAAAAATTAATAATTAATTAAGGTGAAATTTATATTTAGTAATTATTTTAAGGTGAAATTATTTATTTTTATTTAGTAATTTATTTATATTTAGTATATTTATATAAGCTTTCAACTGGGGGCTCAGAATCAAAATTTTAGAAATATTTTTGTGACTTTAAATGTATAACTTTTTTTTTATCTTCAAAGCATATAAATAAAAAGTATCTTTAAAATATAGATAATTTTTATACAATTTTAAAACATTTTTTTAGTAAATAAAAAATATTATAAAAATATATCATTTATAATTCATGTTCGTTTATAATTCAAGAAGGGAAGAAAAGAAGAAAAAAAAACATTAATTACAATGATTTTTGGAGCACATTTTAATAATGTTTTAATACAGATAAAAACAATTAAATATCTTTTTATAGAGCATTAAATTCTATAACGGTCATTTTTTAAACAATTTTTTGTTATCCCCATGGAGCTTTTGGATAGCCTGTAGAATCTTCCATTGAGCACATTATGTCTTAAGAATTTAAGTTAGAGATAAATAATGACTAAAAAAATTAAAGAAATTTAAAACATAATTCCCTTATCCAAAGAAAAAAAAAAAATGTTGAAAAGAAAGATATTCAGATTAGAGAAAAAAGTACGCTAGAAAAAAATAAAGCAATGCCAAACGCATAGTATGATTACTTGAAAAATTAACCATTCTATTCCATCTCCATTCTATTTGCCAAGAAATATGCGCGCGCAGATAAAGTAAGTGATAACAATGACCCTTCTTTCCTCTTTATCCACTTTTACTATCAACCTGTTTCGAAAACATGTTTCTTTTGGCTCTTTTTTTCCCACAACATCGGCAAAAACTCACCCAGTAACACAGGACAAAAGCTAAGGCTGTCATGCCTACGATCCGCTTACTCCAGTTCTGTGGCTAATAATAAAAAGTGAAAATGGCAGCCTGCTGCTAAGTACACATCCTGTGTGACGTGCTCATAAAAAGAAAGAATTATTAGAAGTGTAGAAATCACTATTAACCCTGACTAACAACGCGCTGATCCGTTCTTCCGTGCTCCAAGATCTATCTCTTGATTATTGTTATTTTTTTCTTTTCCCAAATGTCTTTTCTACATATTCAGCTTCTGACTCCATCCTTCCGTCATATTCGTTCACATATCTTCGAGCTCAGAAATGGAACAAGAATTCCATTTTTTATTCGTTAAAAATATAAATCCCAAGCTTAGATGATAAAACAATTCTTTGGAATTTTCTTTTTCATGACAAAAGCAATTGAGATATCAAATCATATAGTCATTAATTTATGAAAAAAATAAGAGAAAACATGATTTATTTATTTAAGAAGCATGGCTAGATTGCCCCATGAATAAATTTAAAAAAAATATTTTATTGGAAAATAAATTATTTCTGCAGACAATGCATAATAATAATTAATGTTTATGAGATATGAAATTTTATAAATATTTAGACTTTAATAAAAAAGAAACCGAGCACATTTTTTTCTTAATCACTTTCTTTTGCCTTTTTGCTTTTCTTTTAGTAATATAAATGACTCGCATAATTTGCTATAATGCCGTTACATTGCATATATACGCTAAAAATTAGATTTTAATTATTGCAAAGCCTATCTAAAAATCTTCACATGAGAATTAAAAACTACTAGAAAAGGTAAAAAGAAAACGGTACAACATAAATTTCAAAATTCAAAATAGTTAAAAAAAATTTATTTTGCAAGTTTATTTTTAATTCAGTAATTAATATACACAAGGAAATATATTTATCTGTCTCTTTCTTTTCCATGGCAGAAAGACCGCCGCAGTATATTAAGACTCATTCGACACACACAAATACTTCCTATGTACATTCTAAGATTCTTTCCTAAATCGAATTTCATAAGTTTATAATATGAATAAAAATAATTGATAATCTCCAATACTATTAAGCTCTCTATAGTATCAAAATGCACGCATGATAAAATATCACCAGTCACGATGTTTTATAGGGAGAAATATTTTAATATACTAAAATGCGATAACGAAATACAAAAGTTGAAAGGCTCACGATAAAAATTTAATTAATCCGAAAATTCGAATTAAAAAATTATGTCTAAAATGAATACAGCAAAAGAAAAATCAGTTTTTAAGGTAAAAATGACTATTAAATCCTTATTAAAAAGAACTTTAAAGTTATTTTAAAGATTAAACTAATAATATTTATAATTAATATTTATTAAATATAAAAATTCATTACTAAAATAAATAATTGGAATAAATAAATAGTACGTAGCATTAAATACAACTGTATAATAAATTTGTTAGATACACATTGTAATCCATATATAACGTATTCAAAACTTTTTAAAAAACAGGGACTTTTTTGCTACTTTAGAGTGAAGATACATTAACACGCCGAATAAAACAAATATAATGGAAATTCGGTATGAATGTATTTAATTAACAAAAAACGAATGTATAAAGATAGTAAATATATAAAGGTATATAAAGATGAATATTTAGATGTATTTTATGCAAATCTAACTTTTTTTTTTGTCAGATCTAGATAAAATTTGGCGCTTCAAGAACAAAAGACACCAACAACTTATCAAAGCCTGCGAATCAATTAAAATACTTTAAAAAGTAAGCATTTTTTTATGTTTTCGGCACTATCTTTCAAAAATATTATCTCATACAAAATTTATTTTCTTACAAACTTTTTTTCTTTAAATTAATAATACCCATTTTATTTTCAAATACTTTTTTCTCTGCTTTTATTAAATTTCTAAAATTTAATTTGATACACCACTAATATCAATGAACAAAATTCAAACTACTTTCAATGTTCCATCAAATCATTTAATCACTGCTTTTGTCAATGTTAATTTATTTTAATTGCTTCCTTTGAGCTTACCTCTGAATTAAGACTTTCATTTCTGCTTTTATTCGGAAATATGTACACATTATTTTGCAAACGCGGCAACTCGAAGAAGACGTAATTATCAAATAACAAAGTGAATTTTTAAACAAACGCTTTCACTATTTATAGTTTAATAGTCATTAAAGTATATTTCAGGCCAACAAACTGGTCTATAAGTCGATAAAGATAGCGTATGAAAAGATATTAACAGTTTTTATTTTTTTTTTATTTTGAATTTAATAAAATAAATTCGAATACTTTATTAAAAGAAACTCAGGAGATCGGAGAGAGAAAAAAAATCGAATTACCAACGAATTAGAATTAAAAAAGCTCCATTTCGATTACGTTTTCAAGACAAGTGTCTAAATTTCCAACAAAAGTATATGGTCCTAAAGAACTGAAAGGAGTACTCAGCTCCAACGATTAAAAATCTCTTAATTCTTTTTTTTTTATTATAGTTATAATCTGAAAGAATGGAATGTGCAGAGAATAAAATGAATTTACCGACAAAAATATATTTAAAAAAAAAATTAAAGAGATAGATATATCATTTGTTAAAAATGTTTCGGCTTGATTTATCTGGCTTAATTGCATCAGCCACTGTCTGAAGTGCTTAACAATTATAATATCACGCAAGGTACAGAAAAAGGATCTAAAAATATTCTCATGTTAAAAAAATTTACCAGTAAAACTGGTGATCCAGCTCCACAGGGCATATTTATTGACTCAATTTTAAAAAATTTGCAAGCATTCACCCTAATATGAAAGTGATTTGACTTACATGTCGCGGAGGGTTGGTGTGGTGTGGAAGGTTAGAGAAGAGAAGGATGCAAGCTCAGGTATCGTGCTCGTCAACTGATAACGATTCAAAATTACAAAGTGCGTCGTCTCAAAATAGCCTTGGTGTTGTTTCAAAACATGACGTTACTGCAATTCAAATAGCCACTGTTCTGTAGCTACAACCTTATTAATTCTTTTAAAAAATGTTTCTGCTCGTTTCTAAATAGGGTCAGTACAGTGATGGACAAAAAAAATTTTAGGGAGCGGAAAAAAAGATGACGGATCAATATAATTTTTTTTTTTTTTTGACTAAAAAATATGATTAAAAATTCTTTAATATTAATGTGATGAATGTAGCTGTAATTGCATTTCTAATAGCGATTAAATTCTTCTGCAATTTTTTAAATATTGGTGGTGGCCGAAACAAGCTTCTAAACGGGACACTTATGATGGCATAAGTGGGCCCAGTATGCTCATCAATGAGCTATTTTTAAGAAAAATTTAAATTTCGTCAATACTGTTACAGTCCGCAAAGGAAAATTCATTGAGACTGCAAAAAAATCTAGGTTAAAAAAAAATCTCACAGACAAGTTTTGCAAGATCGCTACAAATGGAATATTATCTGTCGATTCAAGTAAGCAATTATAAAATAAATTAGGTACATATAAAACAATAAAATATGAAGGAATTCAAAGGCATTCGATATAGAATTTTAATAATAAAAAGAAAAGTTCCGCTTCGAGTTCTTAGTCCAAGACTTCAAAGAATGATAACATTTTAAGCCTGATACGTTTGTTTTATCATCATCTGGATTGCCTACAGAAAGAATTACAGTTAAACAATATTATTATGTTTAAAATACATTTATTTTTATTACTAACATTTAAAAATTATTTTTATTAAGTAAAGTCATACTATTCTTTCTACACATTTATACAATTAAAAAAACTTATTCTTATTAATATTATCACAAAAATAAAGTACAAACATAAAAAAATGTATTTTCAACCCCCGCGTGTGCATATACAAGTAATATCTAAAATAATAAAAAATATTGCAAAAAAAATTTATCGAAATTAGAGGAAAAAATCGGATGAAACTAAAATGTTATCACTGAAGGATAAATTTTGAATTTTAAAGTGATATAAAAATATTTTTTGCGCAATAATAAGTTATGGATAAACCGCCATTAACCACTTTGAAGGTAAATATTCTAGCTGAAAGGGCTATATACTCTGTTGCTGATCAATTAAGAGATGAACCTTGATCAAGATAATATTAGACAGCATATATCCTTGAAACATGGCTGCGATATCTTAATTCAGTTACCCTCTATAATTCTTGTTTTCGCGGTTACGCATTTCCAATCCAGCTTTTTGTACTGATTTAATCTATCATTATCATTGGCAAATCATTATCAGATTAATATAAAAAAAATTTCTTCTCAATTTATCTCAGAATCGTGAGAGACTTTCCGAACAACCCAATATAACAAGATAGACTTTAAATGCATGGTTGTGAAACAAGAACTATACAGGTGGTTTTGGTTATCTCAAAAAAGCCACAAAAATATTATTGCTTCGAATAATTGATTCCACCTCCAACTAGTTGTTAGACCAATGAAAACAGAGAATATTTGTTTTTATGTGAGGATTATTATTATTTTTTTTTTTTTTCACAAGAACATGTTTTCAAAATATTCAAAAGGAAGCAAAAAATAAGAGCGTAAAATCATGATCTAAACATTTTTGGAAAACTTTTGCTTGTTTTTGTTTTACAGCTTGTTTACTTGGTTTTCCTCTTTCTCCACTTAATGAACAAACAGGAAATGAATTTCTTTTTGAAAATCACTCGAATTTCTTCATTCACTGAAAACAAATCAATTCAAAAACAAACATATAGATTCAGGGCCGTAACGAAGTGATTGAAAAGTGAAGTGGACGGGAAAAAATAATTCAGCGATCACTGTTTAAATGATAGTAACTTCGTCTAATACTTTCTAAGCAATTTCAAATCGATAAAATTGTACTTTCGCACCGCAAAAAGTACTGTTCTTATTTACTGGAAATTTTTATGAATGAAAATTAATCGGTATTAATCAGATTTCTTTGGTCATGATAACGCTAACGAAGTGATTTAACCTCATGCATAGCGAGCGCAAGTTTATTTTTAATATATCTAAATATAAAAATAATTTGTTTGAAGGAAATATTAATTTGATTCCACCCGAATTTTCACTTTTCAGCTGTAGTTGTGTAAATTGAAATCAGTCAGAGATTGGTCCACTTTGAAACAGCATGAGGCTAATAAAGGTCACGGTAGTATGGTGGTATGGTCTCGGTTTCAGGTTCGAGACCCAATTCCACCGAAGAACCGTCAAGTAAGCGGGTCTGGTGCACGTTAAATCCGTCGGGGCCAAACGTCCTCCCACTAGTATGATGTGGAAGTTTGGAGAGGGGGTGCGAGCTCAGGTGTCGTCCTCGTCATCTGGCCGCGGCTCAAAATTATGAAGTCCGTCCCAAAATATCCCTAGTGTTGTTTTGAAACGGGACGTTATTATAACTAAACTAAAACTATGAGGCTAATAAAAGGCAATGTAACTTTGAACCAAAGCCAAAAGAAGAGGACGGAGGTGAACCGGTAAACCGTCCCTTCGAACTTCCGTGTCAAAATGATAGGTAGCCATTTGAATCGAACATAAACCGATTACACGGCGGTTTCAAACTAGCAACAATTCGGCTCCAAAGGCAAGACCATACCTGCTGGTCACTGCGGCCAGTTATGAATTTGCATAAATAAGTATTAACAAATGTTTAAAAAATAATTTTAAGTTTGATATTTTAATCAAAATTAATTAATAATTAAATTATTAATAGTTTGAATTTTCTAATTAAATGAATCTTTCCTTCTATATAAAATAAAAATTCTTACAAGTAAAATTATTTTATAAAATAATTATTTAATTACACACAAATAAATTTCAAAAGAGAAAAACGAAATATATACATATGAACCACTATATGATGTAGAATTAAAGAATGTTACTAAGATGAATTACTATAGCAAAACCTTTTTAATTTCTAAATATTGTAAATTTTAATATTAAGTGAAAAATATAGAAATGATTAACAAAGAAAATAACTAATGAAAAGAGAGGGGAATGACTTGGGTTGGAAAATCTAAATGAATTTTTAATTTTTTTAATCGAACAGAATATTTTTTATAGTTGGATCAACATAGTAATTACAATGCAAATACTGTCACATGATTGCCACAGTATTGTCTAAATGCTTGAAACGCTAAAAACAAATGAAAAGATTAAATAACAAATGGAATAAATTTGATTAAAATATTTTCACATCATATTCAGTGTATTCAATCAGCTACCCCAAATTGTAGAATGTTTTTTAATTAAATAATTTTTTACTTCTGATTATTGAGATATGCTATTGCTGTAATTTGTTAATCTAGTGACCCTCGCACAAAAATTTTTTTTATTAATAATTAACTGTTAATGAAATTCTAAAATATTAAAATAATGCATTGTCATGGAATTTACATACCTGAAAAAAAATTCAATTTTCTGGTACATTAAGAAGTATGTGCAAATCGATTAAGATATTTGATTTTCTCAAACATAAACAAAACAAATATAAATATTTAAAAATGAAATAAAATAAAAAAAATCAATAAATTTTGATATAAAACTATATCGGTACTGATCATGAAAAAGCTTGATGTTTCGAATTTTAATTATTTTTAATTTTTAAGAATTTTAGTTTCTGAAGCACAATTCTTTCTTTATATTCTGAAGATATATAAAGCATTTCCATGTTGTTTTATTTTAAACTAATAATTTATATTATGCTGTTTTAAATTAAAATAAAAAAATACACTTTTTTTTTTTTTTTTTTTTTTTGTAACACAATAGATCTAGACATAAGCATCAAATCAGACCAAAATGCATATGAAAACACTTCAAATAATAAATCACTTCCATTTGACAAAAGAACAAGAGAAAGAGAGCTAAATATAGATTAATGGGCAGTAAGTTTCCTTTTAAACGTAGAGTTCCAAAGCTCCGCACAATTGAATTAGTCACAGCCGACAAACCAACAATTGAAAAAATATAAGAGTTTCAATATGTAATCGTGAAAATTGAAATTCAATTGCTTATGATACATTCAACAGTTAAGCTTTATTATCTTTCAGCTAACTATACAGAAAGTTTGAATGCAAATATTGACAAATTCATCTATAATTAATCAATAATATATAATTCAAGACTTGATCCCAAAATTCGAAACAAATATTATAAAAGAGAAAGGAATTTTTCAGGCAAAATTAATAGAAAAATTTAATATGTCCATTTCTTTTTCTGAAATCTTAGCTTTCTAATAGGAAATAATTTATGTATATTGAATAAAATTTCTGTATATCAAACAAAAATTTTCTCATTAAATACATTCATAAAGCTGCCACTGATATTTTCATAAGAATAAATATAAATTAAATTAGATAAAAAAAAAACACCTATTTCTCCGATTTTTACAGTAATAGAAATTTTAGGAAAACCTAAAATCATTTACGAAAAAGCAATTTAAAGCAACATTTGGTAGTGAGTCGTCTTACGTTATTCTTATTTTCCGTTCTACTATTTCAATTTTTTTTCTAATCTGAAGGGAGAATTTTATTTCAAATTTCATTCAGATTTACATATTATACATATCAAATAATGAGTATAACCTTCATACGGAAATCTTTAACTGTGAAAGAAAGTGAGATTATTAAAAATTGTCAATTAATACTCTCATGACACATGTAAAAAAATGTCAAGCCACACCTTGGGAAAAAATAAGATATCAGGGCGTAAGATTATGAGGAATTATATGTGAATCCTCCATTAGTCACAACAATTTTTTAAAAAATTACTACAACACATTTTATTCATAAACAATCTATTCTAGGATTTCTCAAATTATAGTGTATTCTATGATTATCCCAAATTATGTATCACAAATGGTACATTACATAATTTTTCTGGCGATATAGTTTTTACATAGTTTTTAACAAGAGTTTAACAAGGATGTAAGTTAACAAGCAAATGATAGCTGAATGTCACTGTTAAACTAGCAGTTATAGAAAAAAAAGGCTACTTAAGATTTATACACAATTTTCATTCCAATTTTTCTGAAAATTTAGGAAATAAAAGTGAGATAAGAGGGTCATTTGCGAAACTGGATGCACAGTCATTCGATATAGAATATGTTTCTCATTTGAATTTGATTTACATTTTAAATTAATGAAGTTAATCCGTAATGGTGGGTTACAGTGCAACAGGTTCATTTGCCACAAAGATCTTCATCATTAGTAATAAACTTTAATATCTATTGCTATGTGTCATTATCTAAAATTTACAACATATTTATATTTTATTAATAATGTAAAAGTTTTATTAATGCATATAGCAGAATATATCGATAAACAAAAAGTGTTTATTAATAAATAATAATATCTATAGTCCTAAATGGACTATAAATATTATTATTTATAAATAAGCATGAAGAAATAAAAAATTGATGAAAAATTAACTTGATTATTAGCTAATAATTTCGTTGGGTACAGAAAGAACTTTTCATTATTATGATCAATTACGAGGAAATATTATCTTCAAGCACAACTATACAAATTACTATTTTTTAAAACCAACTGAGAGAGGAATATAACAGATAATTAATATTCTAACGAATTATAATTAATAGAATGGTTATACATAAATTTAATTAATAAACATTTTATATTTCAAAATAGTACTATTTGTAATTCTAATATTTCACAATTCACAAAATTCGTACTTTTTTTACACATTTATTTTTCGGAAGCAAAGTAATAAAAAAATTTTGATCTACTTGCCCTTCAGCCTAGAGGTTCTAAGCAACTGTCCAGTCGGAAATTCGATTAGAAGTTTTAGATTCAATTTTTCAAATGAATTACTTTTATAATTTAGAGCTTCTCCTAATCGCTCACTACTCAATGCATGCGATATTGAATTAAATCAAATAATAGATCTGCTTAACAATTATGAATCAGTCTTGAACTCAAAAGGTCTAAATTTTGTATTTTAGATTCATTGATCCTTTTCGTTAGTTTTCAACAATAACAACGAAGCACTTTCAATAATATTTTCTTTCCATAGAAATCAATGCTAGCGTTGATTCTAAATTTGACAGTAGCCTAAAAAACTGATATAATCCTGGCAGACATTTGATAGCTTCAAGCAGGTGCCGATTTCGCTTTCTTTTTCCTCTTTCTGTGTACTTCCATTCATCAATTATGATCGTATCAAATATCCTCTTTCACTATCAATTTTTTCATCTATGTTCAAGACACCAAAATAGAAGCAAATTTAAGACTTTTTTTCATTAAGTTATGGCTAAATAGTTTTGACCAAGTTTGCAAGTCAATTCAGAAAAGAGTGTTCTTCGTACTCTAAAATGCACCCACCTCAATCCAATGGAATCTCTCAAACTGAAATCCCCACATGCAACAGCAGATAAATTTTTCTGTATTTCTAGAGTGTTTAATTTCTGCTAATTTACAAGCATTAAAAGGAAATTATATTTTATTCAGTAAACACAACCATTTTGCAGCTGCATATAAATGAAGGCCCAATTCCTAATGAATGTTAGAGCTCAGATTAATAGCAAAAAGTAGAGAATAAAAGAAGAGGGAGCACATGAAAAAGATGAGAGTGTTATGTTTTATGTTTTTCTAAAAGGAAAAGCAAATCAAATTTTCTCAAGTTTGGTCTATACGTAACGATTTACGGTACACTTTCGATAATCTGCGGGTTTTGATAACTCAATACTATTAAAAAAATTTAAATCAAATAAAAAAAACTCTTTTTAACCGTAAAAAATGGCGTGGTTCCTTGTATACGAAGAAAGTATTGTAATCGTCGAAAAATTCGAACGTGAGATTTTGACGAAATTCCACGTTTCAGAACCCCCTCAGTTCCCAAAAGACATTCTTGGAGTTATGTCTGTCAATCTGTTAATATAAAAACGTTTTGAGCTAGATGGATGGAATTTGGTATGTGGTCTTTGCACCGACGTTTTAGATTTCAAATTTCGAAAGAAATTGATTCATAACAAGTCAATCTGACCGTTCAAATATAAATGAACTTGGTAACATAAAGAGATATGTAAAAAACAATTGGTACATAGGTTTAGCATTTAAGATGTAAATTCTTATCAAATTTTGTACCAAACCTGTCAAAAGGTTAATTGTTCTTTCGCATGCATATAAACGCAAATATTCATAAAGGCAATGAATTAAATCAATGAAATTTGGTATGTAAGCGTGAGAAGTCTCTCCGACTTCTCACGCTGTTTTTGTTAATTAACGGAGGAAAAAAAAAGCCCAACAAACCTGTAAGTATAGAAATCTATATTCTTTATTAAGTCATAATTGAATATATTCCAATCCAAATTGTTCAAAAGTATTATCCGCTCAGTTCAGTTCAGTTATATTAACGTCCCATCGTAATACAACACTAGGGATATTTTGGGACGGACCTCGTAATTTTGAACCGCGGTCAGATGACGAGGACGACACCTGAGCTGGCACCCCCCTCCCCACTCCACACCAGCGGGAGGATGTTTGGTATGACAGATTTAACGTGCAACAGACCCACTTACACAACGGTCCTTCGGTGGAATCGAAGGTCTCGAACCTGAAACCCTACGACTCACACGCTGAGACCTTACCACCAGGCCACCGCGGCTCTCAAAGTACTTTATGAGTTGCTTTGTATTTTCTTTTCGGTCATTTAGGGAATTGTCAGCGGAATTCGTTTATTCATGGTTACAGTGCACCCATTTCCACAGATAACCTGGAATTTACTGTCACTCGTAAAGATATGAAAATTCAAACTTTAGAAGGTTTTGCATACTCAAATAAATAAAAATGAAATCACCACTTGTTGAATAAAAAGCGTTAATATCTATCTAGAAGTCCGTAAAAAATTCAAATCTACACCATAAAATGCGCCGTAAGATACCGCAATAGAAATCAGAATAGCAGTAAAGATATAATAGAATCTCCATTGAATCTATATTGCTGATTTTATATAATTTTTTAATCGCCGTGATTCATTAAACTAAATATTATTTTGGCACTGAAACACATTCGGAATTATTATTCACTTCAATTTAAAGGCAGTTAAAACTGATCAACAAGTTGCAATATTTTCGCGCGTCACATATTCTTGCCGTTCTTCTTTCTAAATAAGAGACATGATAAAAAAGAAAAAGAAAAGAAAAAAACATAAAGCAATAAAATTAGCCATATCGTGCAATCGGATGTTTACTGAATGATCTACTTTTAACAGACAAGCTGCATACCGATATATTTCAATCAGGAGACTCGTCATATGAACTAAAAATACATGTGAAAATAATCTGCAACATTTTTTAATGAAAACCATAAATGTTGATACAATTGCTCATTGTTTTTATCTGTAGAGATCTTAATTTCAAAAGTATATCCAATTCGGTAATTATGATTTCTCAGTTTTTAATCATTTTTATTGAACTTGTATTGTTTCACGTTTATAAAGAATGGATTTCGTAACTGATTTTTATTTCTTGTTGCAGTAAAGTCTAGAAATTTTGTATATTTGCGAGTCCTCGTTGACATTACATTATTACAATGTTTTCAAAATTTAATTGCTTAAATTTAATTGAATTTTGATTCCTTATGACCAGAGCCACTTTATAAAGAATTCAAGGAAAAAACTATTATGAAAATTATAATAATGAATTACGAAATTTATTTAACAATAAAATGCAAGAAATAATAACGATAAAAAAGTCTTTTTAAAAACACACTTTTATTACCACATTACAGAGTGGAAAATAATTTTTTTATTAAAAATCTGGCGGCAAAGCAAAAATCTCAGAATCAAAAACAGCACAATTAGAAAATTAAGTTATTGTAAATATAAGGAAGAAAACTCCTGTAATACTGTAATACTGAAAACACTGTAATTTAATTAAAAAATTTCTATTAGCATTTCACTCTTTTTGATCCCCCCCCCTAGATTTCTGATTTTTAAAAAATATCTATTTTTTTAGAATACTCATAAAAGTATATCGTCAAAAACTTGTTTTAAAGCCCTTTGATCAGCAAAACGGAATATAACAAAACACTTTTCTTTTTTTTTAATGTTAAATAATTCTATTCATATTATCACGATTCTCAGCATGAAATGCAGTAAGAAACTAACTCTACTCACTCTTATGTTTCACAATTATATTTTTGAAAATTTAGCATGGTTTTTAACATTAAATTTAATCTCACTTGAGCAGTCAGTCAATGATCATTAAGGGATGAGCAAAGCACAAGTAAATAGCTGTAAATTACAACTTGAGAATGATGCGCATGAGAAGCCAGATTTCTCGAAAGCCAGTAATTTTTAATGAATTTTAAATATTCGTCAAATGATGGAAGGTATTGTTTGATAACAGATTCTAAAACCCACCGAGCTTTCGCGCATGCGTTAGGTTGCGTTTAATTTGTCAAAATAGGGGTGAAAGGGAAGTTAAAAGGAGGGGATATTTGCATTTAACAATAAAATAAACTCGGATTACGCGCGGTTTGAATTAAAATAATAAGGTCAGAAATGACATGATTTTCACATACGCGTGAAAAATAATTGGACAAAAAAGTATGAAATAGGGCGAGAATCAAAGGTGAAAGAATAACGAAGAATTCCGGAAATGCGCTCATCCTTCCGCGTCTCTCCCCTTAATGAGATAGAATCGTCGAAAAGTGGTCGTCTCAGAATACTGAAACGAACAGTACCAATCAGCATGAATTAGTGGTTACTATTTATCTCCTTTACCTCATGCAAATCACGACATCAAAAAATAATAACAACTTCTTTCAGAGTATTTTCATTAATTTACAAAAAAAAAAAAAAATATTAATTATGCATGATAATTTTCAATTATGGTTAGAAATTAAGTTTAGCAAGAAGAAATAATACAAGTAATAAAAAACGGATTGATGTATAGCAACTCTCTAATTGTATATCAGACATTTTTTTAACGTTAAGTAATAAAAATTCTTATTTATGTAAAAAAACAATTAATACAATACTTATAAACCAATATACAATATATCTCTGGCTAACCGAATCAGTGAGGGGACATAAACATTTCGGATAACACTTTTTTCCGCTAAGCCACGAACATCTTTTACTATTTCGTATCTAATTACGGCATATTATTCTGAAATTTTTTTTGTGTAAACGAAATCAAAACTCTCTTTGTAAGTTTAATATTAAGACACAGTTTATTGCATAAAAATTACACATTCAAAAACATTCATTAATTTCGCGACTTCACGGATTGTAATGACTCTTTGTGATGCAGTATGTATTTAAAGGCATTTCGGATAATTTAGGATTTAAGTAAGCCGAATTTTGAAGAATGTGGGTTTACAGTACTTCGAATTCTATCAATCTCGATTCTAAATTTTTTAAAGGGAATAAACTACTGCCATTACAAAAGTAGATGAAAACTATGTATAGTAGTTAAAAAGGATAAGCAATAGCTTATAGAATATTTTTAAATAAAAGAAAAACGCTTAGAAATTCGATAATTTTCTGTACACATAATTAAATGCTCGATAATTTTCTGTGCACATAATTAAATGCTCGATAATTTTCTGTGCACATAATTAAATGCTCGATAATTTTCAAGTACAGATAATTCGTTATTCTATTTATTACGTATATTTTTGGCATCATTCATTGAAAAAAAAAGCATCAAAACATGTAAAATAAAAAGAAAACAAGTGTGTAATTTTATACTTCTGTAAAGAAATAATAAAAAAAAGTTACTCAATGTTTTTTTTTATCCAGGAAAAAAAAAAAAACACAATTTTTCTCAATATGATCAAATGCATTCTAATAAAATAATTCACAATGTATTAGATCAAGTTTAAAGACTCGAATAAACTTCCATAAGAAGAAGAGAGACAATAGAGCATTTGTCAGAAAGGAAACGAAAGATGAAAAGTTAAACGGGAAAAGGGAACGCATCTCCATTTTCATTCACGTTAATGTTTCATTTATTGCCAAGAATGTTGAGAAACAGTTTGTTCAACTGCTGTGCATCGACACGAATTTATTTCATAAATCAAACACAAATGTCTGAAGAGGACGAAAGAGAAACATCTGTGCTAGGAAAGGAAATATTTAACAGCCATTTATTTTAAAGTGGATCACTTTAAGATAAAAATGTAAAAGCGATTCGAATCTCTGATCCAAAAAACATCGTACTGTAATTTTGTTTTAGGCTCGATTCACTTGTCTTTTAATTATAGTAGCAATAATGTCTTTAATAGCAGATGATACTTCTTGCTTTATTATAAAAATTACTTTTAAATAAAATAATATAACACACAAAATTATCTTATTGTCCAAAACTTTTTTTAATTAAAACCATGATGAACTATTAAATAAAATTTGAGATATTAATAAAAAAAACATCTTTTTTTTAAAAAAAAAATATCTTTGTCTAAAATATCTATAAAAAAAAAATATCTACTTCTTTGAAATAAGCATTATTTTAACAAAATTAGAAAATTATCTTTAAAAAAATCAAGCAACAAATAGCTTTATACCACAAAAATAATTGAAACAAATTCTCAACCGGAAGCAGAAGGCATAATATTAAGTACAATATATTTTAGTTAATGTTTATGAACAAATTGTAGGTTAATAGCGTTATAAGATATATGAAAAAATTGTTCAACATTCTATAGAATAGAACTTTGGGTCTTGAGAAACCAAATTTGATACGTCATTTTACTTCATAAAAAATAGATGCTCATTATGAAATTTTTTTTCAAATTTTATTAAATTTTTAGTTAAAACTTTATTGAAATGTTGATATTTTCAATCACTATCTTCACAACATGTAATAACTCCAAAAACATTTCCAACCACTTTAAAATTAAAAAAATTAGCTTCTCAGTGACAACTTTATTTTCTATATACAATGTTCTACTCGATTTTAACGAATTAAAAAAAATATTTCAATTATATTTTGCAGCAATATTTTTCACTATTTTATTACTTATATTTTACTCATAACATAACATAAGATACATTTTTTATATAGTAATCTGCTACAGTTAAATGTAAATTTTAATAACAAAATTTTTAAAAAACGAACCACACTTAAAACATTATTATGCTATAATATTTTGAACTAGAAGTTTAAACTGCCTATTATATTCTTTAAATAAATCCTTTTTTAAAACGACATAAAATCAGAATGCATGCTCACATATGTAGAAGAGATATGCGCTTTTCTCCATTAATAAAACACTTGACACAATTTATCCAAATTCATATTAGAAAAAACAATAGTGATAAAAATCGCTAAATGTTCCATATACGAAAAAATAAATACTACTTTATAAAAAATTATTTACTGTAAAATAATAAACACATCCCTACTAATAATAAAGGAGAATGTGCATCCAGGTATATGTTGATATTCTACAGACTAGGCCATTTGATCTAAAGCTACTAAAATGGCACAAACATACTTTGGAGGTGAGAATGTGCACTTCAGTGATTTTAAAATTTTAATTAAAAATTTAATGAAAAGTTGGCATTTCTTCACAGTAATCTCAGCAGATATTATTACACAAAGCTGATTTTTACACTATTCTAAAATTTTTGAAAAACTCTTTTCTAATATTTAAATGATTTTTTTTAAGTTTAAACAATTTAAAAAAAATATTGTTTGCGTAAATTTTCAATAACACTTTCCAAGGTAGAAATGAAATTCAAATCATTTTTAGTATTTTGTCAAATATTTAACATGATTTCCTGCTGCTGTTGAAAACTTAGAATGGAAGATTCTGTCTGCTATCTTCTCTGTTAACATGAGGGATAAAAAAGGTAAAATTTCTATATTGCGAAAATGAAGGTACAATTGGAAGACAGACTACTCAATAGTAATATTTTTAATGGCAATATATAATCATGGGATATGACTTCATCAAGTAAGTTCATACAAACAAAATAATAATTATTATTATAATAATAATAACACGTGCAAGGCGACTAAAATAATACAGACTTAATGTCTACCTTAATTTGATGCTTAAAAATATTTTGTCGGGGAAATCATAAAAACTAAAGACAGCGCAAAATATTTAATTGAATTTTGACGCAATTATACGCCAATGAACCAGTTGGTCGCCAAACATGGTAAATAATTTATAATTAGGCCAGAAGATAATTACATAGCAGATGATCTGACAAAATATATTATAAAATTCTAATTCTAATTCTAATTCCAAATTTTCATTAATAATTAAACACTTTAAAAAAAAAGATAATTGCCTAAGTAATAATAGATAATTAATTAGTAAACATTTCTTTTCAAATACGAAAAAAATGCAATTTGCTATTAAATTTTTCAGAAATTTTGAAAAACCCACAGATAAAATAAAATAAAATGCCCACAAAAGTAGTAACCTATAACACCTTAAACTAATAAAATTTTAATTCTTAATACTTTAACTAATAAAATATTTAAAAAATTTCTTGGTTTGGAATAGTAAAATATTTGCTAAGAATTTGTATCAAAATTTCGTAATTGGAAGTTCAATGACCTGTCCTTCTTACGTCATAATATAGCATACATATCTTTAACACCACCACCCCTCCCTTTCCATAACATGTCCATTTTGCTTGTTTATGTAAATACAAATATGCAGATATTTATAAATACTAATGGGAAAAATCTGAAATAAAATTCTTTACAATAATAATTATAAAATATATTTTTTCATTAGAAAAGTATTTTTTGTAATGTAATGAATGTATGATTTTAAGGAGAAAGGATCTAAGAATATCGCCTTAATTCTTTCAATTGTTTTATCAAAATTTATAAATTATTAAGTAATGCCTAAAAAGTATTAAATTCTTAATAGCATCGACAGAAAAAAATCTTAATCAATTAATGAAATACTGCAATATTATTATCAACATAATAATATTGATAACATTATTAATATGTTTACTAGGTATATCAACAAATGGACAAAAAGTATTTTATTTTTATTTCTAATGCATAGCTTAATATATTAAGAATGTTGCACTATTAATGTATTAATTAATAAAACATATTAAAAACTTCCATATAAAAATACAGGGCATCCAAAACTCCTGCCCGAATTCCATTAAAAGACAGTTGTTAAGTTGAACAAGGCGTAATTCGACTTTATATTTTGTAACAATATTTCTATTTAAATGGATCCTAAAAATTTTACATAAAATTCAATAATTCAAATTATACACGTATAAGTATAATGAATTAAGAAAGAAATACACAATATGCATTTTGAGGTATATCCCATGAAAAAAATATGACCTCAAATTATCTACATTTTATTTTAACATTTGAAATTTATAATGTGTATACGGTTGTACGTGCGCATGGCCATAATGCACATGAAACTGGAGAAAGTAAGCAACATATTTTTAAGATTTTTTTTAAATAATAAAATGGCATATAACTTCACCTTTATCAATACAGATGAGAAGAAAAGAACCACTCCCTCAATGTTGAAACTAGCGTCATAAAAGTTATGAATTAAAATCAAGGCTGGACAGTCTCAATATTTATTAAGGGCGATGCTGCAAGCCTTCGTGTATCATTACTTAGAATAACAGACACAATAAGTGTACATTACACATGCTGGAACACTTGGATGACATACTCCGCATAGGAAACAAGTGCACATAAATTTCCACACACCAACAGCTTAACCTGAGAACGCTAGACACATCTTTCCGGCACTAGTTCAAAGTCCAGGCACGAAGGCAGGAAGAACACCATTTAGATTATTTACCTTTACAACATCCTTCCTACCGAGAGCACAGAAGGTGCCTTATCTTGTTTAAGAAAAGCCGTTAAGAGCTCGTCTGTTATCAGTGACGTCGGGCTGTATGTACACAATCAGTTCGACTCAGGTGAAAGCAGAATGAAGCAGAAAATGATTTTCGAACGAATCTGACCGCAAACGTAAAAGGAAGTTGTGAAAGATGGTTCTGAAAGGAAAAATGCTAATAGGCAGACAAAAATCGAAGAAAAAAAATGAAAAGTGTAGTGGGAACAGGAAAATTTCATTCTGAGAATATGAAGTTAGTTGGCATTCTGTCCCTTTTTAAACGAATATTCGAATATTTAATAATAATAATTTTAAAAATAAATGGAAAAAAATAGCTATTAAAGTCTAAGAAATTTTTTTTTTAATTTTAAAGTGTAACATCTGTTTAATAGTTCCTCTTTAAAAACGATTTTCCCCCCCTTTTAAATAGAATGCTGAAGGGGTACCTGATAAGCATTGAATAGAACGATCATCTATGCTTATATAAAGTTCAGTGTGTGCTGGCGCTCAACAGGCCAGATTGTTCGACCTACAGCTACCAAATTTGGCACATGCATACCTTGGAGGTTGGGAATGTGCACCTGGGGTCCCTTTTTTTTAAATTTTCAATTAGAATTTTAATTATTAATTAAAAACTAACTTTCCCGCCAAAAACTCTTTTCATTTCTCCACAGCAAAATGAGTAAGGCTTCAGTTTTTTCCCCCACGCTAATGAGGATAGGCTTAACTTATTTTCGGCCGATTATTTTAAACGATTCTGTTCATTTCCTTAGTGTTTGTTGCATTTAAAATTAAGCATTGTTAATTAATCGATCTTTCAGATTTATTCTGAAGTACTTTTGAATTAAAATAAAACAGAATAAAGGAAATTAAAAATTTCTAATCTGCGTATCGTTATCCCAACTGGTGTAGAAAATTCACGCATTTGTGTTATAATAATTGGCGTTGAAAATTCGCGCATGCGCATTGTGTCCTGATTGTTGACAACTCTATTTTCAACGGATACGGACTTGGTTTTGAAGGCTTAACATATTTCCGACCGATTCTTTCAAACGATTCTGTTTATTTTCTTAGAGTTTCATGCATTTAAAACCAAACATTGTTAATTAATTGATTTGTTCATGATGAATCTGAGAAAATTTTGTAGAAAACGTCTTGAGATATTATATAAATCAAGAAAGATATTCTTTAATGCTCATAAGGTTTAAATACTCAGCGACTCTGTTTTCAGTACTCATATTAAAAAAAAATGCTTCGTTTCAGTAAAGAAATGGTCTTATATTAATTGCAATTTTACCATTTCCACTTTAATTTAAAATATAAATCCTACGGGAGCTAACAGAAAATGAGAGAGATACATATTACGTTATGGCTGAAGGCCTTTATAATATTATGAATATATTATATGACAATCAAAATTTGAAGCTTTAAAATATTTTGATGAAGAAGCTATTAAAATAGGAGTTACATAAAATATTTAATTATTAAAATTTTAACGAGCATTAAGATTGGCGAACCGGCTGATCGCCAAAGGCGGCTAGTAATAAATATTTCAAATCAGCAGATGAGCTAAAGTACGACCGTTATGCTAAAGTTGCAATTTTTGTAATTAAATAAAATTAGAAAATCTTCTAAGCAAAGAAGCAATTGTAATGTCTTCACATTCTCTTAAATACAATTTTACATTTCATTTAATCTAGGTCTTAATAATTTATTTGTTGACTATATATTATCTCTTTTTATTTTGAAAATTTAGTAAAAAGATAAATCAATCTGACAAGATATTTTACATGCTAAGTGTTCTTTCCGTCTCTTTCAGTATTATCCGACACGGAAAATCTTCATTTGCGTGGGATGATTGAAATTCTTATTGTATCATGCAAAGATTACCCAATATCTAGGCAAAATACAGTAATACAGTTCATATTATTGGCAAAGATTGCATTCAAACATTTAAAATCGTTGTAAAAGAATTCCCCAGCATTGGTCAACGTACTGATAGTCTGACCGCAGAATACTAGGAACTTTCTTACAAGCCTAAGTTGCAACCGAATGCTGCTTGATAATATAGCAAAGTTGTGCTTCAGATATTAATATCCTAGAGCTTTACTTAAATATATATGACGTTATAGAAAAAAAATTAAAATAGCACTAAATTATTCACTTCAGTTTAAAATATAAGTTGACAAGAAAGTACAGGAAAAAGGTGTTAATTCCTAACAAGTTAACAAATAAAAATTAAACATTTAGATTTCGGTGGTTGCTTTGTTTCAAGCTATTCAAAATTATATAGGGTGAGAACAAATGACGAACCTTATTTTTAAAAATCATATTTCAGGAACTACTGCATATATTACAATAAGTGATACGTTTGTTTAAAGAGAAATATACCAAGTTTTTTTCAGTTACAAATGTCCGATGTGTGACCCTCTTGTTACACAGCATGCTTCTTCCCATGTGTAATCCAATTCGTTCCAAACATTTTGTTGTTGACATAAACCCCACAAAAGGAAATCATTGAGACAAGACATTGTTTATGTGCCACCGAAGCCGAAAACACTACCAGAACTTAAAGAATGCATTTGTGTAGCATTCAGAACCATTAACAGAATGATGTTACAAAATGTTTGGAACGAACTGGATTACAGATTGGAAGTATGCCGTGTAACAAGAGGGTCACACATCGAAACATTTGTAACTGAAAAACACTTGGTATATTTCTCTTTAAATTCATGTATCATTTATTGTAATATGTGCAGTAGTTTCGAAAATATGATTTTTTTAAAATCGGGTCCATTATTTGTACTCACCCTGTATATCACATTTATTTTCTTTTGAAATTTATGAAGTTGTAGCACGAAATTTCTCGACGCGATTTCTTAGACAAAAAAGTCACACGGGCCTGAAAACTTAGCTCATCAAACACAATGGATTCGAATAACATTTCTTCTTGTTAGGTTCCTCACAACGCAATAAGAAAGAAAAAAAAATGAGTAATGATCACAATTAGCGGCCAGTGAACTCATATAGTCTTTTGATCACGACACCGATATTCTCTCACATGTCTCTGCTTAAAAAATACAATATGGTAATCCTATCACACTGTTTATTTTAGACGCACGCAACTTCATCGTGCTTTTCCAGGAAGAAAAATCATCAATGACAGGATCGAGCGGAAACGTTTTCACAAGTAGCACCGTCAGCGGATTGGTGTAGTAAGGCTATGCTGTGCTATGTCTAAGAAAAAGCATCCATTTATTTCTCATTCATCGACCCCCAGACTTATTCTCCAATTTGTCTTTAAAATTATAAAAGAAATGAAAAAGTGCTACCTTCGTGCTTCCTCTTTCTGAAGACAGAAACCCATTCATTTTTTGCCCAACCCTTGTAATGCTACCGAATACCATAACTTATATGCTATAAATTCTGTTCAATTTGCTTTTGATCTTTTCATTACGTTTACAAACGTATTAATATATTTATTTTATTTTTATGATGATTTTTCGTATTAACCATCACTATGTTCACAAGTATCATTAAAGTTATTTCCAATAACTTGAAACTGCTTTATGATTTTCAATTTCAAACATTGTATCCGTAGAATAAAAGTTATTCTTTAATACTGCTTAAATACACTTAAATATGACGTATTATTAAGATAATACGACAAATGCTATTTTTGAGTAAGCACAAGTGAGTATGTCATTCAAATCGCTTGAATATCACTCAAGTACAGTGAGTGACAAGTATCACTGAAACATTATTTAACGATTATCTATCTGGATACAAAGTTGTTATCCTTAGATCAAAAATCAGTGTATATAATTGCCCATCAATTTTTGTAATGCCGAGCATTTAAAAATATTCCCACCCATGTGAAATCTCAACTTCTGTTTTGGTCGCAACAATTCAATTCGTTTTTTTTATTATTATTATTATTATTATGTGTGTGTGTGCGCGCGCGCGCACGAATAAGGATAAATAAAAATGCGTTATGGGTTTGTAAACGTCACTGTTTTATCTACACTTTTTGATGCTGATTTGTAACAAAGAGGAATGAGCAGAGGTTTGCAGCCTTTAATATGATAATTCATTATATTCTCTTTTCACGGGGCAGTGAAGGGAGAATATATTTCTAATTTTTTACTTTTGGCAATTTTTTTATTAAAATTCTGTATTTGGCAATGCATTTTTTGTGTTAGTAGATTACTATTTATCCCGATTAATTTTTAATGATTAATCTTGATCTAAGTTTTCGGGGAAATTTTTCAGTTCATCGAATACCGGCTTTATTGATTACTTTAAATGTTACTATATATTTACATCAAAAGGGCATTACAACTTATAATCTTATGTCGTTATTTAACTCTCTGCCAATGTACATGAGAATTTGTATTATAGCTTCCATTAATTTAATCGGGGGAATCAGATATAGGATATTATTAAAAGGATAACAGAACATCTAGACTAGTGCAACTTCTAATGTTTATTATTTCATTCATGTCTAATTGCATTATCATTCATGTCTTAGCGCTTCCTGACATAAAGTTTCGGACGAATTGAGGATATGTTGGATCACAGTTTTAAAAAAGCCATGTTAGGCATTTGTTTGAAATACATTTTTATGCAAGTAAACCTGTAGAAAATTACCTAACATGTAAGAAATGTTCTTTCTCCGCATGAAAAATTCACATTTTATTTAACCAAAGTTACCTGATTTTGTCATTACTCCGTATCACTCAAATTATTTCAATTTGATTGTAACGCTATTTTTTCCGTTTTTTTTTTTTCCCCGCTGGAATTACTTACCGTGGTGTAAAAGGGGGGAAACATAAAACTTCATAATATCAGGATTTTAATACATTATATAAAATACGGGGAAAGCAAAAAACAAATGTTTTGAATAGGGGAGAAATTGTTATAGACATGTGGGTTAATACTTTATTATTTATTCTTTCTACTCCTCTACTTGAGACATTTATTCTTCCGCAGTTTGCAGCTGTTCGGGATATGCATAAAATGTATTAAAAGAAGATTTATTTTCTTTCTCCATCTGTACAAATATCTAAAACATTCATAACCATTACATATAAGTGATTCAGTAAATGGAAATTTTAACCGTTTAAATATTCGCCAATTTTAGACGTTAAATGCAATAAAAAATAATAGTGTATGAGTAAGTTAATATGATAACAATCAAATTTAAATAAATATCATTCAAAATTTCCATACTATAATGAGAAATTGGAAATATAAATTAAAGTAAATCGACAAAATTTCTCTATTTTTAACGAATAAAATTTTGAAATGCCTATTTATTTAGGTAAACAATCAAAATTCTGAGTTTATAGCCTCTAAAAAACTTAATAAACCATTAACCATTTTTAAATAAACAAGAAACTAAGTAACATTTTTTTCAACGGGATTTTAGATAGTTACATATTAACTAGATCAAGGGCAAGCAAAAAATAATACATGTCCACACGGACAAAATACAATAGACAAAAAAAAATAATGTAATATCATTTACTTAAAATTGGAAAAGTAAACTGTTTATTAATTCGAACATCAATTTGAAGGTTAGAAATGTTTTTAAAGCGATATTCCACCAAATAATTAAAATAGTACCAATTCGAGTTTATCCGAGTATAAATTTAAACAAAAAATTAATTGAATTCTACAAAAAATTAATTGAATTCTACTTCATTGTTATATGCAATACAAATTTAGGTTTTGAAAACAAACAGCGGATAATGCTTTGTTGATTCGTTGTTTTTAAAGTGGAAATAATTGGAATGTATCATTTATAAAAAAATAATAGTGTTGATTCTGTTGTGGAATTTGTTTGCATAGTAATTTTAATGCAAGCGTTTACTATCGATAAGATTTTGCCGTTGTTTTATAAAGTTTTCACAAAGTGCTATTTTCTAGCTTAATGAAATATTAAACTATGAGCTTAGCAGCAGAATAATATATGATTTACATCAATCAAAAACCAGAGAAATTATTTCATTGTATGGTTACTATCGAAAACGGAAAGAACACAATAGGACGTATTTTACACAACGCGACTTCAGCGACCAGCTTGTTCGCCAAGAATGCTGCTTGTGTTTAATTTCAATTGAATCCCTCAAGCGTAATATGATAATATTCATTGGTTCAAACTACGATTCATTATTCAAATTGTGACAGGCCTCTAGCCCGCATTTTTTAGTAATTCGGCTCAATGTCTGTATAAACGTCCTTAACAAAATCAAATACCTGTCCACGTCATTTAACACCTAACTGCATATTATTGGAGTCAATTTCTCTGGCTCATTGCTCATGCAATTTAAGCATTCGATTTCAGCATTAAAATGGCGTGACACAATATATGCTCAACAACATATCCACTGAATTAAAACAAGTCGATAAAAAAAACTAAAGAGCCCATCAACCATTTCATTGGATATATTACCTAAATATAGCAAAATCTTAAGAGGATTTTATATAGATATCACGAATAATTAAATGAAATTAATAAAAAGGAAAAAAATTCATTACAAAATTACCATTCTTTTCAGAATTGTCGAGAAACACATTATTAAATATTTGTATAAACAAGGAAAATAGTTTGACAGTAACGAAAAGTATTGTCGTGGTACGTGTAAAAAATTTAGAAAAAATTCACAACTCCACTGACATCAATAAAATGAAATCTTCCGAAATTTAATATGGTGCAAAAACTATTTTTGCAAGACAAAACTTCCGGAAGCAGACATTGAAAAACTGTTACAGTTTCACATGATTTTTAATTAATCAAATTGTTTTAAAAATCGGTCCAACGTGTACATTTCCATCCTTCTAAGTATATCTGTAACAAATTTGTAGCTGTATTAAATATTGCTACTATTACAATCCTTCTCATATTGTTAGTTAACAGCTTTTGTGAAATTGCAAAATGAATTTCAACATCGGCATAACTTTTCAATTCAATCATTATAAGCATTTTTAAAGATATTAAAAATATTTATTTTCGAAAAAAATATTAGTACATTAAAATTTTTTTCAATGACAATAAATAATAAAGTATCTCTGGGATTTATATTTAGTTCTTTTCCATCCATTTTCTTAAAAACAAAAAACGATAATGCCATATTTTTTTGAAAAAAATTATCAGGAACAAATTGAATCCATTCAGTTGACATCATAATACAAAGAATTAGATAAAATAAATTTCATTTAAAGTGCGCATTTCTAGACCGTCATAATTATTTTGATTCACTTGACAAAATTTGCTGAAATAATTTAATTAATCAGTTTCTTTCATGTTATACGTAATTTATATAAACGAATAGCATTAAATTACTTAAACAAATAAAAATAAGAAAACATAATACATTTTTACGATAAACAAGTAGTTTTTATGCTGATCAAGAATAAAGTAAACATTAGCAAAATTTACAAAAAATAACTTTTTTTAAAAAAAATTCATAATGCTTCACTTCAATACACGCATTAAAAGTAAAAATGAAAATGGCTTAAAATGAGCCATTCAAAGACATTGATTAACAAATATATAAATTTTTGAGATCGTGCACATTATTCTAAAGTAATATATTATGTTTGTCCAATAATTTGACATCTGCCGCGGAAAAAAATCCCCGGATTAACCTAGTTGCTGATGTAAAGCTGATTTGTGATAAGATTATTTCTTGTAAGCGCGGTTATTTCCTATTGCAAAAAATGACTAACAAAAATTTGAGTAGAACATAGGTCCGGTTGCAAATGAATGCATATTAAGCCTTCCATTCAGAGCCCAAGATAAAATTAAAGGATAGATTATTATAAACATAAACTGAGAATTTCTTTTTCTGGAATTCTGCATAATGAAAAAGATTTGATTAATATAAGTTATATAACCTTTTTTAATAAATATTAAACAAACTTTGAAATATTATTACTTAAGTCATAACATTACTATTACTACAAACGCAAAGATGGCTAACAATATTTAAAAAAATAATATATATAACTAAATAAAATTGTAATATTAGAGAGGAATTAAGGCTCTAATTTATTGAAAAAATATACAAAGCTGTTAAAGTCATTTAATTAGTTATGTTGTTCAAATTATCGTTTATATAATTTTAATTATTCTGTAACAGATCGTTGAGAAAAACAGCGAACTTTTTTATTACTTCATTAACAAATCAAAAATAATAACTAATATATCTTTTACATGAGGAAATATGAAAAATTTAACTAATACTGAAATCTTTGAAATTAAGTATCAGCCAATCTAAATGCATATTATTTTAGACTTTCTCGCTAAAGAATTTGATTTGATAATAACAATGCAACCTTAACAAGCTTAAATAAATTATGTCCAGAAACAGAAATACTTCTCTAACATTTTAAAACAATAAAGTATTAAAAGTAAAGTATGCGTACAAGCGCAACATAAACGAACAAAAATATATGACTTGAATGCACAACAAAGCTGTAAAAGTCTTTCATTATCGGCTTTTTTTTTCTGATACTAAAATGACTGCTTTATCAGTATCGTATCAGTAAGAACTATTTGACATTTTCCACACACAAACAATTATCTTTTGGAAAAATACTAGAATAGAATAAAATAGCCTTTTGTAATTATGCAATAAAGATAATCTCAATAAAGATCAAAGCCAATTTATTTTTCCAGTTTATCAAATTTGATTTAAAAAAAAACAAAAAAAAACGTCACATTACTCAATATAAATAATTCGTTCACTTTTTCTACATCCTTTAGGAAAATATAAAATAATAAATTAAATATTGCTAATTTTTCATTCTAGTTTAGATTAAGGCTTAGAAATTCAATAGTTTAAATAATTTATTTTTAAAAATAAAATGATATACTAGTTTTAAAAAATCAAATATTCAAGTAGATGATATTAACACAAAGATAGCATAGATAGCAATAACTAAATACAGTACAAGCAAGATTCATAAACGAAAAGTCGTTTTGATTTGTGAATCTTGCCTCTGACATTTTGTACACTTATATGTTTTGATATATATTTGATATATGATATATGAAGCTGCTTTTCTCGAAATTCTTATCTTTTGATATGTTAAACATTAATTTTTATATCTGTGGAAAATAATAATTAAAAAACATTTTCCCCTTTCTGATACAATGAAGCAGTAGTATAGAGAACAGTCATTTCGAAAACAGCGGATTAGCGTTCCAATGTCTTTCAGTCCAGAACAGGCCTATTATGCTTGTTGCCGACCGGCAAGCGTTGTTAATGGTTAACGTTTTTTTAATTCTGTAATTACTATACGACACACCGTCATATGTATTTTTGACTGGCTGACCCAGACGGCAGCAGGTCTCGCAAGATATGGGTGAGGTAACGAATAGTTAACGAGGACAAAAGTATCCCTAATGTGTCTTTATTGCCTTCGTGCATTAGAATATAACTTTTAACAGCCGATTTTCCAATTGCCGAAACAGGGAGTTTTAAAGTGATAGAAAATGCCCTTTTTGTGTACCGCTACACATATTATTTATTTAAATAAAAGCAAAAATTCTTGAATAAAGAAAGCGGGTTTCATTGCAGAGATCTGATACTAAATAAATGTCTGTTAATTATATAAACGAATCTTACAATTTACTAACACCGATGTGTAAAAAAAGTCTAATGTTAAATCATTTCATTTCTCATAGAATTATTTATTTCCGATTCAGTATCTTCTGCATCATTTCTTTATTTTATAATTTTTAAAATATAATGAATTCTTCCAGATCATTTTAAAGTTCATATATGCAAATGCACGATCATGTGGAAACAAATTAATGATATCTACTAAAATTATATTTTGACTAAAATTTCTAACAAATAAAATTCTATACAAAAACGTTTTCGAGTGCTATCGAGAAATTAAATATTTTATTCGTAATTAAATGTAAAACACAGCTTTAAAAGCTAACTTTTCCATTCATGTGAAAATCATTTGAATATTGATTAATAAATTGATATCAGGATAAATTTTTAATGAAATTAGAACTTTAAATCATATGAAATAAATTCTGGAAATAAATAAAATTATCAAACATCATTAAAACAGAAAGTTTCATTTAATCTTATCTTTTATGAATTACGAAACTAATGAAATAAAATCTCAATTTAATTAGAAAATATTTTACAAAAAGTTGAATAAAATCTGAATAATTTAGTAATTCAAATCATTTATATTATATGAAAAATAGAAACCGGATTTCAAAAGTACATTTTAAAAAAATATAATTTAAAAACATAAAAAAATAATTAAAAAATTCTGCCATTTTACAATTATAATAACTATTAATACCATGAAATAGAGACAAAACTATTTATGGTTCATTGATAAAAGAAAATGTGGCAAAAAATTACGCATAGGCTCTTTATTTTTTAAAGCAATCAAATACATTCAGCAAATATTGATTTAAAATTTTTGAAATAAAAACTCAAATTTAATCCCAAGATAGAACAAAGTAATAATGTATGATTATGAAAGTAATGGCTTTTAGTGAACAAGGAAATATTTAATAGTAGAGAAAGAAAGATCTAAACAAATTTGTAGAACTTTTTATTTTTTGGAAGTTTGGAAATAGAAGATTAATCTGAAGAATCGTAAATTAGCTCTGGAAAATAAGATGATTTAATAATACAAGGAGAAGAAAAATGTTAAATTAATCTTCATACATTTGCAAATTTCTGTATCTTGCTTTTAAGCAGATCCTACTAATTAATTTTATCAAAAACATTTCATTACAATGATATGGTTGATTTCAGAATAATTTTTATTGCATTATAAATAAATTTCAAGTAAAAGCAATTAACATCAAGTTTTCGATAAATAAATTCGTAATGATTGATAAAGGAATACAATAATTCCATATATGATAGGAGCATTATTTTAATTCATATACAAAAAATATGTGTAACAGAAACAGAAAAAAATGTGTATAAAATAATTACTCACTTAAAAAACTAAATTCTTAAATACTCAACATATCCTAAATCAAAAAATATAAGTAAATTTCGAAACAATAATCTTTGAAGCTTTTTAAGAATACCCATGAAAGAAAATTCGTTATAATTCGTATAGAGTAATAAACGAATTTTAAAATCACTTGGAAGTCTAATTTTAATATGATTAAAGGAAAACGTAAAAAAAAGAGTATCTACTTCTGCTTATAAATCCACGTTTAGTTGAAGTGAAAATGAAAATAAAACAAAACAAACTTGGTTCTATTAGCAGCGAAAACCGAAAGTTATAAAACTATTTCTATTCTGTCTTCCGGTTTCGAAATCAGGGTATCTTATTAGAGGAAAAACAACATAAATTACGAATATAAGATAAGATATCACTTGAGATAACATAATTAATATCTGCTATAAAGTATACTGTAACGGAAAAAAAAAATTTCACCTGGAAATGTTCAAGCAAAATTAAAGCTGTTTAAACCACGAACGACAGCAACCGAAAGAGCACGCTCAGGGTTTATTAGAATTGTTTCAATCGTGCCAGCAACGGTTATTACCCTTTCAGAAAGCAAAACTACATTAAAAAAAGAGAGAGAAGTTCCGACTTCCCGCCTTCTAATAGGCGAGCAGAATCGAAAGTGCGAAGACAGGTACACAGACATCTGGAACTTAGAAACTTTCAAATGTAGTGATAAATCAAAGAACAGAGATAGAAATGCTATAAATAATTGAAAATAAGAATAATATAACATGTAAATACCTTCGCTGCTCTAACACGTTCCAAAGCTATCCAAAAACACGCCGCAACAGTCCAATGAAATGCACATTAAACATGGGAATAGATGAAAAGCCCTTACGGTCTCTCTTCTGGAACTACGAGAAATGAGCCCTACTTTCACCTGTTGAAGGTCGGACGATTCCACTGTGGAGGCGCGGTGTTACATCAAGTGGTGGTGTAGGGAGAAAGGTACATCAACAAGCTCGCGGCTCCGCATGAATAGAATTCATTAGAGCAGAGACGGTTTGAAAACTGCTTGGATCATCACAGTGTCGTTCGTTGCTGGTTACAATATCTCTGTAATTTTATATCATCTGCATTTTTTTATTTATTTCGCAAACGATCTTGCACAAACTGCCCTACTTCCGATTATTTAATTTTTTGAAACTGTTAGGAGAGAAAGATGATACCTATTATTAGAAGTTCGCGTTGTTTAATGCCAAATGAAGTGAATGAATTATTAATTTAAAACCTGAATATTATCCGAAGCATTTATTTTAGATATCTATTTTTTTTTTAATATACTAGCCATTGAAAATGAATGGTTAGTTATTACGATTTTAAACGATTAAATATCTTATCCTTTCCTTTTCCTACTAGTATATTCATTAATTTTTTAATGTCCAGTACGATTCGTACGATTTGATTTGATCATAAAGTATCAAATACAAAAATGTTGACATTAATCTGAATATTAATCTTTTTCTCTTTTTTCTTTAATCTTTTTTTGAAGTCTTTTTTAAATTTTTATTTAACTTAATGTTTTATTTTTAAGACAGAATTTGGTACTCAATTTTTCACTCTCTTTTTTTGAAGCTAGAGTTTTGAATTTGTAAATTTATGCTTTCTGGAAACAATATGCTATCTAAAATACTAAACTAAATATATTAAACTATTTTCAAAACTTAAGTATCACTTAATCGTTTAATTTAAATAAATTTTGATTCGCTACTAGTGACATTGCCTGGTAATGAATTTGAGAGATATTTATTATCAGAATTAAAGATTAAAAATTTAAAAATCATTATAACAATTCAGTGTTTTTTTTTTTTTTTTTGTAGGCTGACGGGTTTTTAAAAAAGAAAATAAATAATTGCTGTTTTTTTAAATACTCTTCTTACTAAATTTTTTTGTTGATAAGATTAGAATATATATATTAGAGAAGTATATACCTTCAATCTTTTTTTATTATCAATTCTACTTACTACGCACATTTTTTTATATAATATGCTTTTCAACATATCCATAATTAGATTTTGTTCTTTAATTTACACGATTAAAAAATTATTAAGAAGATTTTAATAAAATGATGACTTTCCTACTTTAAAATGTTCAGCAAATATTTCAAAATGAAATATGGAAAAGGTAAGTAAACAAATGACTAAAAAAAGAAATCGTTATAAATTTTATATTGAATTTAACTTTTAATTTTAATCATTATTAATTTTCAATATTAAAAAAATGTAACGTTTATTAAGATTATCATTTGTTATGGAACACAAAAACTTCCGACTTATCTTAACACAAGATTCTCATGCCACATTTTAAAAGAGCTTTTCCTTGACTGTCCAATTTTGGCCGCACCTGCTTTATCAAGACAGGTGCATCTAAGATTGAAAAATAGTATTAAAAGTATTAAAAAGCATTTAATCATATCCTATAGTTTTAAAATTTTGTAAAGGCTCTTAAAGAAACAGAAAAATACAGTTCATGTGTGATGATAAATGATACGTATTCCAAATTTGGCTGTAAAGCAACTTTTAAGATCGGATTAATGGTGCAGGTGTTCACATACGGTGTTCTAAACCATTTAAAATACTGTACTTCCTTATCGAATTCTGTGTCAACAAAATATTTCTATGAAAATGGAAGAAAATTAATACATTCACCCTTGGTAATCAAAAGTTTCTATCGTGATAAAAATGGAAAAGAATATTATCAAAATTCAAATTTGAAACCATAGCTCATCTTTATAAATAAACTTGAAATGACGATTCCTCTATCGCCTACTGAAACTCAAACTATTACATAAATAATTGCAAGTATTTCGAGACATAAATTTTAGAATAAGTTTCGTAATAATTAAATAGATAAAAATTTTACTTATTAAAGTTAAACTTTCTTTACGTATGCGCCAGCAAACAACATGTCTCCAAGATTTATGAAGTAAACGGAATTTAAAATATCGAAAACACAGGAAAGAGCAATATCTAAATAAAATTAATTTTACCTCATTGTAACTGAAACTTAAGTGAATCAGATTTTAATTGAATTTAGCTTCAATTTAAACAATTTTTTGAGCACTCCTGTTATTTAAAACTGATTTAAATTTTGATTATTGTTGTTAATAATTGATGGAGAATGAAATTCACAGCTAAAAATGGCTGCTTTCTTATTCCATGCTGTAAATACATATTTAAGTTGCCATTTGCAGTGATTAATTAAATTTTGTATCGTTCTTTTAAAATGTTTCATGACTTGTGAAAAGATTGCATTTTGTTGGTTAAATTTGATGTAATAGATTTTCTCATCTTATTAAAAAATTATATAGCAGACGACATAAAGATTTTGCATATTATATTTTATATAAAATAATTTTTGCATTAAAAATAAGTGATTTAAAAAGCATTCATTTACGCTAACGTTAGGATTTGCCAAATGATAGTCCTCAGTAGATTCTTATATTTTAACATATGATTTGCCTAAACTTCTATCACAGTCAATGACAATTAATTAAAAGCCTAATTTTTCAATAAAAGAAACAAAGCAATTTTAGTCCAAACACTGGATATGTCTGTCTGCTAGCTAAACAATAATACTAAAATCTATCGCATTAGGAAAGAATAAAAATAATTCTTCAAAACTAGATTAAATTCATAAAAATAATTCTTTAACGGAAAATAATTTGAAACTAGAATAATTTTAATTTATCCCAATAATTAATAATTTTAAATGGACTTATTTAATATTAATAATGCAATGTATTTTTATATATATTATTTTTAAATATTTTTAATTCTGTTTGAAGTTTGACTTTTTTAAATGACTGTTTTTAAATATTTTTAAATCTAAAATTTTTATGCATATATAAAAATATATAAATTTTAGATTTCAAGCATTTTTATTCTTCTGTAGTATTTTTATGCCTTTTAGAATATCTTAGGTACAAGCTTCTAAAACTTTCTTTTATTTACTACCCTAATCTATCAGAATTCTTTTTCTTTTTTAATTTATTATTTACAATTTATTTTTAGTGAAATTATTGAATTAAAGTAATTTTTTATTATTTTTGTTTACAAATATAGAAGAATCTGAGGGAGGCACATATTTTAGTAGCGATTTGACAACTGACTGTGTAATTCCACATAGAATCGTAGCCAATAGTTTATAGATAAAAGTTTAATGTTTAACTGTTTTAATATTTACATAATAATGATCGAGTATTTACTGGAATCTTCTTAAACTAATGAAGCAGATATTTTAATCACCAATAGCAATTATACAATGTATTTTTAAACACATTTATTTAGTTCGACTTATTTCATTTTTTGGAAAGATGGAATTTTGCAATATATTTATTATCTCATTTCCTGATGTGATGAAGTTACCAGTTTTCTAGAATACCAATTTTTCAATGACAATATATTATTTCAATTATTAATTAATCATTAATGAAATTTTTTGATTCCTTATTACTGATTCATCTAATAGTAAGCTTCAGAAACAATAACTTTCAGGAATAAAAAGGAATATGCAAAATAAAAATAATAAAAATTCTGCAGTATTATTTTCTGATTAAAATGTGATTTTGAAATTTTCTTACCTAATTTATTTTTGAAATATACTTGTAGGCGAATAAATATTTGCTTCTTATAATTTTTATCAACTTATTATGACAGAACCCTTTCATACTTTATTCTAGTAAATAAGTAAAAATGTTATTAATCTTGTTGGAACAGACATAGATAAAACATTTTTACTGTGCTTCTTATGGCAGACATACAGAAATTTTTGCTTTTTCTTGTTTTCATTTCTTGTAAAATAAAATTTCAAATCTTTCTCCAACTTTCAAATAAGAACGTTATCCATAATATATGATAAAAAAATAATTGTGAAAATGTGTCATTGAATTAAATACTACTTAGAATGCAATAATAAAAGAATGAATCTTTTAAAAATCTGTTGACTCTTTTGAAATTTAATTGCCTAACTATTATACTTTCAAGCGATAATTTCGGAAACTATTATTTTTTAAAAAATCATTTTATGTCATTATAAATTTTTAAAAGTAATCCAGTAAGAATATGTGGTTGATTGTAATTCGATGATCTTCAAAATATAATTAAAAACTTTTTTTAGCATTATTTACTCTATGTACATAATTACCTACATGCAAATAAGTGCAAATATTTAACATTGTTGCGCCATAAGTAGTAAAGAAGTTGATAATAAGCACACTAACTAAGAATCTGTGATATTTTTATTTAATATCGGTGGCAACATACGGTCAAATATGTTTCTTCATTTGTAATGTTTCCGTTTAGCATCATAGTATACTGAAAAAAAAATTGAGTTAAGTTCACTTTCTGAATTTAAACTATCTACCTTGTATATTATTATTAAATCCCAACACGCTTTCTCTTAACATTTCCCCCATACGATAGAATAATAAATGCTAAAAAAAAGTGAGTGAATTTTCTTATTTATTCTCCAATATAAAATTTTCAGCATTTACTCTAAATTTGTTAGTAAAAGAATGTTATTATTATTTTTTTTTAGGTTGTAGACAACCCAGTTATCCAAAATCAAGAAATGAAAGTTTATAGCATTCTTAAATAAAAAGAAGGAAAAATAATGATGTGGAAGAAAAAATATTTTCTAAAAATATAGGTAATTTGTTTTTTCATAGAATTATATTTTAAATTTTACTTATATCTTTGGGAAAAAAAATGCTTTAGAATTTGTAGTATTCTAAATTATGCAGAAGTAAATCAATTCAAACTTTCTTAAATAGTTAAATTAGTTTATAATCAGATGTATTGGTACTGCAGAACTGCAACATTCCCTAACTTGTTTTAGTTTGCAAATATTTTAAATCTATCAAAAACTTAATGCATTTTTCCTGTTGGAGTTTTCATTCTTTAGAGGATGCGCACAGGAAAAGGATATGCATCCATTCGTAGGCGGAAAAACTTCCCGATTGTGTCTTTTACTGACTGCAGAAAACGCCCAATAACATAGCATATTCAGTTCTATTACATGATTTGTGACGCCAGAAGATGTAGAGACATAGCGGAAGCTAGTGGCGCCCGAGGTGCAATATGATTTTCTCGCCCCTAGTCACATCAATTGGTTTGCAAATATAAACCGCGCCAAGGGCATGGTATTATTATTATTTTTTTTTTCGTTCTTTCATCAGATTTTTCTTTTAAACATTACTTATATGCACTAAAATTTTGTCTCCTTGGCAACCCTTAAGATTGGCGCCCAGGGCATATATACTACCCTACCTCCTTCACATCCCTTTTAGTCGCTACACCTTTGAGAAAATGTTTCAGTAAAACAATACCTTAGTTGCTTGAAACAGAACGTTTATCTACTGCAGAAATTTTTTTCGAGAATATAAAATTAGAAAATCGCTAAAATAATTGTGGAAAATTCATGATAAATAAAAATTAAAAAGTATTGTACTGTAAAGAAGCCCGGTGGCTTAGAGGTATCACTCCCGACGCACAGGTCCGAGGTTCGATCCTCGGGCTGGGCATGGTCGACTCAACCTTTCATCCCTTCACTGGGTCGATAAATTGAGGACTAAGCAAGCTTGGAAGTTCTGCGTTAGGTTGATTACTAACCGCGACATACGCCTTGCACTCCTAGGGCCCTCAGCCAAGAAAGCAGATATGGGCCCTGTAGGACTTGCTCCATGTGAGCTGTTGTGCCACTGAGTTTAGTTTAGTTATTGTACTATAAAACTTTTTTCTTAAATAAATACGAAAATAATAAACTTTCCTTTTTAGCTCAAGATACTTTACCATCTCTTCAGATATTTTCAAGCATTCAGAATAGCGAATAACAATTTAGAAATTGCCCAATATGAGAGCTAATAGAATAATGTGTACCTAATCCTCTTTTTTTTTCCTTTTTTTTTTTGTAATTTAACCACAATTCCATAAATTTTATAAAGGGAGTGAGGACTGCAGGAAATGAATAAAGAATATTTATAATAAAATTCAATTTATGATGAAAATTAAATATTTTTAAAAAATAAATGACAGTATTAGTTTCTTTCTAAAAACTTACCTACATCAAATCAAGTATTTGTTATTGTTTTTTTATTTTAAAAGTTGTTTATTAGAGATTTATTAAAAAAACAAAGTATAAATTTCGTCGAATTATGTAATGTAGTTAAAATTTTAATGCATCCATGGCTATAATGCAAGGGCGACAATTGTTTGTTATTTATTTAAAACGGTAAAATTTACTGTCAAAAATAAGTTATGTATTTTATTTATTAAAAGGCTTTTATAAAACAGATTAAATGGGTTGTAATTCCTGAATGAAAAAAAAAAAATGAACCCCACCCTCTATTTCCCATCTTGTACGATTCCATGTTTACGAGCTTTTATCGTTTTATTATTTATTTTTTATACGAATAAGAATCAGGCGTTTCCTTAACTCTTAGAATACTAAACAAAGAGAAAACAAAGGGAAACACGACTCGGTTGCGTAATACGGAAAATTTAATAACATTTCCTTTCTCAACAATTCTGGTTTTTATGAAAGAACTAACCACACTACTGTTGAAAGAAAAATGATGTCATCATATCTCTTTGAAATAAGTAGGGAAACGATTTTAAAATAATATTTAGTCTTTGTTATTCTCTATATAAATTTCGAACAAGTGTCCCCATTTACAGAGGCTGTTTGTACATTTTGTGACACATTTTGACAAAATATAAATGAGTGTTTCGTATGAACAATGCTGCATTTTAAATATTCTATTTAAGTGCTGTTGTTTTTAACTAACACCTCATAAATTAATTAAATGATCCATATTATCTGTAGATGAATATGTGTTCCTCACACTTCTCTTTCATATCTTCCATCCTTTCATTAATGATTCGATTATACGAATATGATAATCCCTTACCATTTTTCTTTGCACTTTCCAACAGTCCAAATACACTAAATATGCATATATAACCATTTGGTCACCCTACACCACCGTCAAGAGCAACGTTCCTCAATAGTTTTTTATTTTATATTCAGTACACAGTAATAATCAAAAAATTCGAACTCGAGATTTCAACGAATATTTAAGTTTCAGATCTTCCAGAGTTCGAAAAATCCATTTTTGGCTGCTCTTTAATCAGTCTGTCTATGTGTAAAAACAAAAATGCTTTCAGCCAGAGAGATGAAATTTGGTTATATGAATTTGATACCGAATTTTTTGATAGCTATCAAATTTTGAATGAATTCCATTCAATGGAAGTCTGTTTACCTAGCTGTTCGAGTACAAGTGAACTTGATATCTAGAAAACATAAAGAGCGAGATAGATAAAATTTTATGCATAGGTTTAATACCTAAAATGTAGATTCTTATCAAATTTTGATTCAAATCTGTCAAAAGATTGACCATCCATCGTTCTGTAATCTCGCATGTATGTAAACCTAATAGCTCATAAATGCATAGCTCCCTATAAATTCCAACTGCTTTATTTGTGCATCCTTTGACCTATCATCACTACCCCACGTATTCCAATTCTTCTTGTTATCAATCTTCACCATTACATATGTGGTGAAAGCTTATAAGCCAGATAACAACTACGCTGCACGAGCAATTGCTTTTGTATCATGGTCATGTTACTGGACTGCGAACCACAAGGTCCCAGGTTCTATCCTCGCGCATCCTATCCGCCACACATCGTTTCTTTCCCCCTAATGTGAGAGACCATTTCGAGTGTCTCTGGGGATGCGTAGATTGAGAAACGTTAGTTATAGGGAAGGTGCTGGCAGCTTATGATGATTGAGTCCCTTGCTACTCTTTCAATTCATAACTACAAGTCTTCTTAAATTGATAAAAAGTGTATGTTTCAGAAAATTATAATGTATTTAAGCTTCTATCAATTTTATCGAAAGGCATATTTTTATAAACAGGCGTCTTCGAATATAAATTTTATTAAAAATCAACTGAACAATGAAATCTTCCATCTTATTTAAAAATGGAAGTACCATCACATTCACCAAATCTTAATATATTTTCTCGAGAAACTCATTAAAGGAAGTTTAATTAAAAACTGTAAATTCATTTTTGTACTATGTGTAAATTTGAATAAATTCAATGTATTATGAATTATCTGAGATTCCAGCATGATGCTTGACGAAAAATAATAATAATTTAAGAATGATTAAAAACACTCAATCTTTGCTCTAAATATTATATTTTATATTTACAACAAATAATTGAATAGCTGTATATTTTATTACAGTAGTGAGCAATTTTATAAACTTGTACGCAACCAGTTTATTTTAAAATTAATGATCTGATCGTAAACACGACCGCAGAAGTTATTTTTTTTAGTTATAAATTTATTTTACTCTTTTCCCATTAGATTGCAAATTTTTGTCTGCGGTTAATGAAATATTGTGTCATTATTATTAACAAGTCTATTTATTCTACCTTTAGATATGACGATTGCTTGGTATTCGTATGGTTTTGGAATAATTAGAATAAGAATATTTCTCTGCAAAAGAAACGAATACACAGTCGTCTATCCATTGTTTGCTATTGTTTTCAACAATTTACAAAATTCTGTCCCCCTTTTTTTTTTTTTTTTTGTCAATTGTAAATTATTAAAAACTAAAATGAATTATTTTTTGACCAAAATCATTTCATCTCTCCGATTCGTTGGCCCTGGGTAATCGATGATGCAATCCTTCCAGAATCGGGTACTAATTCCGACATCTACCCCTATGGTGCCTCAACCCTACGTCACTGAACGGAAGCCATCTTCTTTTCCCCTTTGATATGAGTATCTAACTCCGTGGAATTAACTCTAATCACGTGGTTTGTCTTTAAATAAGATAGACAATACTGAGACAGTTTTGGCTCCCTTTTACTTTCTTGCATACCAAATATGTAAAAAGAAAGTACAGTAATCATAAAAAGTTTGAACCCGAGTTCTTGATGAATCTCTACTTCTTAGAACACATTTTTGAAATTTTATTTGCTTTTTTGTAAAAACGACAACTCCAAAATATTTTGAGCTGAGACAGATAAAATTTGGTATGTAAACAAAATTTTCAGATTTCTGTCCTGTTTTCGATGAAATCCACTCATAGGATGTATATCTGACTATTTATCCACGTATAACTGAGCACGAGAACTACATACGTAAAGAGCTAAACGGAAAAATTTAGTTTTAGGATCTAAAGTTAATTCTTATCAGATTTTTATATTTTGTGTTTGACCATCTGTCGGTCTGTACATTCGTATGCATGTAAACGCAGCAACGCAAATATTTAAATCGATGAAATTTGGTTAGTGAAATTGTAGTTATCGACTGTAAAAAATCGAAATCTTCAATCGACTGTAAAAAAGATTCCATCAGTCCCAATGCATATTCCATTTCTTTTTATATATTAAAAAGCATAACGTTCTATTGTGCGGAACTTTGAAAATAAAAACCTGAGTACCTGGGGCGTTCTTGGCTTTGCCCAGAATCCAGAATTTTATGCGGGAACACCAAGTGTATGAAACTACCCTATGTATTCAAGTTTGGGAGTAGCTAAGCCCACTGTATAATTGCAACATTTGTAAATCATTGTTGCTATCTATACGGTTTAGAAATCTCTTAAATAAGATCGTAAGATTAAAAAAAAAGAAGTAATGTGCTTCAAAGTCGTCACTATTCACATGAATGAGTTTGTAGAACTGTTTAGAAAATTTTAATTTTTAGTGCTGTACTGTAAAATGAATAAAAAAATGTATTGATATCATTAAAAAACTCTACCTCGAGATTTTGATCAAATATCAAAGTTTCAAATCTCCTTAAGCCGGAAAATTTGTTTTTGGAATTACGTCAATCCATTTAAATCTCAATGCGTACGTCAGTACGGTAGCTTAAGAACTCAGAGAGCTAGATCGTTGAAATTTGGCATAGTACCAATAGAACCAGTAGATATGCAACAAATTTTAGAATAAATCCATCTTTAAGCTGACATCTGTTGATCTGTCAATTCGTGTGTATCCGAATGCCATAATTCATGAAAGCAAAAAACTAAATAAATGCAAATTAAGAATAAGATCTTGACTCATGCAAACTTGAATTATTTTTTTTCAATATAAAGAAATACAAAATGCATACAACAGAACTTTAATTTTCCAGGATTTTATCAACCGAATTCTTACCAGAAAATTGAAAAGTATTTTTTTTAATGAAGTGAACAAATTTTTTAGAAAAATGTGTTAAAGTTGGCACTAAAAAAGATTTTCACCGGTTTTCACATGAGAAGACTTGTAGAAGGTCATTATCAGGAAGTGATTTTTAAACTCAAGAAATTATACAAAGGGATGGAAAAATAAAACCGTCCGATTTTTTAAGCCTTTCTTTAATAATGTGAGCAAATTTCATGAAAAATGGTGTAGTAAATGTGTTGGAAAGTTTCGCATTGTTGGGCAGAGAAATGATTGTTTTGAAAAAGATTTTAAAATGATCGAGAAGATAGAAAAGAAATCGTAAAAGTGTGTAGCATTCATGATTTTTTTGACAGTGATTGATTTTTTGCTATTTCTTTCCATGATGGATCTTTTACCTGTCTTCTAATGTAAAATACGTATTTTCTTTTTTTATCATAATGTCAAGAAACTATCGCTCAACAGATTTTCTTCGTATTATTTGAGGAAAAAATTTTATAATTTCAAATACACAATTCTAGGAAAATAAGCCATGATTTAAAATATAGTTTAATATTTATAGAATATTTATAAAAAATATTTGATTGAATATCAGAGCTAGAGGACTTCTACTAAGATTCAGTGTAAAACAATCATCAAGGACAAGGACATTTAAATGATCTTGCCCTTGATGAACTGATGCAATTGTACCAGTACCAGAGGTGAAGCAGTGAGAAGCAAAATATTAATGTAACATTGTGATGATAGTTTAAGGGATTCAGTTTAAGTGAAGCATAAATGCTGATAAACGTTTCAAGATGGTTTAAATTAAAGGCTCCGTTTAGTAGTAGTATATGGATAGGAATATTTTCAGAAGATGCTAGTAAATTTGATATTGTATGAGATAGTAGGGTTTTTATTATTGCTTTAATGTCTGAAAAATTTCCTTGAAAGTTCTTTAATATGAACTTCGATTTTTTTGTATTTTTAAATCATTGTGAAGAATAACGTTGAGTATGAAGCATAGTGCATTTGTGATGATTCTGAGTAATTTGTTTTACATGATTTGCATAACAGCAATATAATCTAGCAGCAACTCCCCCCCCCCCCCAGATAGAATAAGCGTAGGCAAGAATGGGACGCAAGATTAATTTGAAGAGAAGAACTTTGTTTAGGAAAAGCGGTGAATTTTGTTCTATTAACGGAATTAATAGATGCGCTTTTGACTAGAATTTATCGGTGTTTAATAATGTTTATAGAATTTTTGATTATTCAAGAAATTACAGTTCCAGAAAGCTAAGATAACTGAGATTCTGATATGTATAAATCTCTTTATTATACTACGAAGATAAACTCAAAATGAGCTGTATTGTGCAAGTACACGAGAGAGTCGGAGAGAAAACTCTCGCTGCGTTTAGTGAATGGAGCGAATTTTCAACCAGGCAAAATAGACAGCTATCCAGAGCTGCTAGAGCAAGGAGACAGCGAGCAGGTCGATTTCAAACATATTATTAGAATAGCTGCCAAATTAATACATTTGTAAAAAGAATAAATTCCATGAATTATAAAATATTAGAATAATATCAAAACCTTGTTTAGTAAGGCGGTCAGATTCTCATTTCATTAAATTTCATTCTCTTTGTTATAACAGCATTTATTAATATTGGGCGTGTATTTAAGTTATAATGGATACAATGAATTCAGGAGACATAAAAACATATGTATTTTTACGAAGTTATTAAATGAAAAAATATATATCTAGAACAAATCATTAATATGATGTTGAGTTAAGAATGCACTGAAATGAGAAATTAAACCAACAATTCTTTGAAAAAAAAAAAAAAAAAGAGTTCACTGATTACAAATTGTTAAAATCTACTACTGGCTGGTTTTGGGATTTAAAGTCATACATTAATTTATTACCAAATAGAACTGATCATTTACATAAAAGATTTGGACACCAACTATCTTCTTTGTGTCGCTAATCTTGAATAACGTTCTTGCGACAGATTAAAACTGCTGCTAAATTGAAGCGCAAACTGTTTTTATTTGTAATCATGGGGCTCCGGTTGCTTAAGACAAAGGCATTAAGTTCCCTGCAATTGTAGAAAGTTTTGTAAAGTACGCATGGCTTTTGAAAAAAGTATTTCACATTAGAACAAAAAAACAATGATGATTCTATGTATAAATATATCTACGAAACGCAAATACATTAAAAACATAATAATTATATACATCTTCATTACATTCCCATGTGAATATTATCGGATAAATGAATTAATGTGACACGCCGGAACCAGCGTGTTGAAGAAAAAAAAATGATAATGTACGCTTATTAAGAGAGCCTGATGCTAGAAAATAAAAATAAAAATTTAAGAAGCAAAAATGTTAATAGAATTAAGACACTTGGAAGATACTCATAATAATTAAGATACTTGATTCTCCATTTCGGAGCATTGTATCATGATAATGCATTAAAATTAATTTGTTTAGCTTTATATTATTTTTTTAAAAATTATTATTAATTACAGATTTATCACATTGTTCACAAAAAATATATTTACCATCCTCATAATGCAAGTGATCATGAACTCAGAAAATACAACAATGAAAAATACTTTTTTAAACATGTTTAAAATATTTTTCAAAACATTTATTAACATTTGAAGAAAGACGCATAATGGAAACAAAACTAAAATTATTATTAAAGGATTAAAAATTATTTTTGTGCCATAACATGTTCCGAATGACTAAGGATAAATATAATTTTGATTAGAATCATTTAGAAATTAATGCATTATCATCTTTTAAATAAAAGCTTTGAGCTATTTATTTATTTTTTTTTTTTTTTTTTTTTTTTTGTGATAAGCTTGTCTTTTATAAGAGAAGAACAAAAATTGTTAATAGTTCTGATACATTTTCTGCAATCATTCTTTAAATTGAATTACAAAGAAGTCCGAAATACTTACAGTCCTGTCATATACAAATATTAAATATCTATTAGATCTTCCAAGAAACTTGTAAAAGTCTTTGGCAACCGTTGTTATATAATGTTATTTCTGTTAAGAATTTGAATCTGACTTCAGATTTATTATTATTTTTCATGGAAACCGCACTGACTATGGCCGTTAAATAAATTTATGCGCTTACATGATTCACTGTAAAATAAATTTCATCAGTTTAAACCGAATTGGTGAAAACTCAATGAAAAAAAGAAAGATAGAAACATGTTTACTGCTCCATTTGGCAATCAATATTTCATTGGAAAGAAATATATCCATAAAATCAAACAATATTTCGTAGAAAATTATATGGATATGAATTTGAAAGTTTTTGAAAGAAAAACAATGATTTAATCGTTCATGATAATAAATAACTATGATACCTAAAGCATATTCTAGGTCAGTTGTTTTATGCATGAGATACGCATATACTCAGTTCTTTTCCAATAACAAGACAGATAATTTCCCTTTCTGTTATATTTCTACAGCACCGCGCATTTTGAGAACAGATGCCTCCGATATGAAAAGATTCGAGAATATGTGATGGAAATGTATTTCTCGAGGAAGATCTCTCCCAAATTTGATAGATTCAGGACCTGATATAGGATGATGCGAATGGTGCGATGTGGGACAAAGTGAGCTCGCTCCCTTCTCCGATATCATGCCAATCACATTTTCAAGTTGGTTTATACTGTAACATGAAGATGCTTTAGTTCTTGCTTATATATATATTTCAAACAATCAAGCGATTCGTGCACATTTCACGTCCATCAATCAGAACTGGATGCTTTGAGTTTCATACGCTTATAGATAGCTAACACAATGCAATTATAATCGGAGGCCGGGATAGCCTGGTTGGTAGGGCGTTGGATTCGTGTTCCCTGGATTGCGAGTTCCAACCCCGCCGGCCGAAGACTCTCCGCGTGTGTGGTGGCTGGCGTGCGTATAAGTCTGTCGTGGTCACAAAGTCCTTAATGTCGAGAGTAATACCACTGAGGGCACTGGATCAGAGGTGATCGTTCTCTGATTTAGGTCTAAATTACGATCTGTGGATGCGCGAATGAAGTTCCACCCAGTAAAAAAGGTTGTGACTTGTGTGTAGCTAAGTCGTACTCATGGCCCTAGAGGGCGCTACTGAAAAACAAGAGACGCACCCTTGGCTTAAAATCGCCGACTTCTAAAGTCAGTGGGCTTGTCTATGACAAGTGTCATTAGAAACAACAACTATTATAATCGGAAGTACCGTTATTTTTTAAAGAAAGATACGAAATTTTCAAATGCATAAGAATATCTTTATACATAATATGCTTTTGTGGATGCAAAATCAGATCGACTTATTTAATCATCATTGGGCAACAAAGCGCACGTTCAGATTGTTTACATGTTTGTTATGATTGAGAAATATGAATAACGCTTTTTTTTATTTGGTTAATATGAAAAATGAGTATAAATCAAGCAGTTTCGATTAAAACTCAAAATTAAACAAAATAAGAAGTTAGGTTAAATAAAAGTGTTCAAGAATCATACAGAAGAAAATCCAGTCGGACTGACAAAAAATAAAAGCGTATACGTTTACAGAACGAAGTTTCCAAGCTACAAGAGCAGAGCTTAGTTTTCATTTTCAATTAATTTAGCCACTTTTATTGCATAACTAGCCAATAAGAATATTTTATCATTATTACTCCAGTATAATTTAAAATAATATGATAAAAGACAATATGATATTTTTTGTGACATTACTAAATTAATCTTATTAATACTTAATGCCTTCGGTAATTAATTCAATGTCATTAGCATTATGTCGGCCAATTTTAATGAAATGCATCTTGTCAAAACAAAAAAAAAAGTAAATTTAATTTTGATTTTTTAACATCTTAGAATTACATATTTTTACTTTCTAACATCTAAAATTTATCTTTCTGTCAGCAGAAAATTTTAATTTTAGAAATTAACGATTAAGTTTTTAATAATTGGTGAAAAAAATGAATGTTAACGGTTCATGCAATCTGAAATAATTTAAGTTTACTCTTTGGTAATGAGTTCATTTATAATTTCTTATTCCTGGCAGAAATGCGAGTAGGGATCACATAGTGATATCAAAAGAATCGCAACGGGATTCTTTGATGTTGCTGAGAGGAGTGAGCAGGGGGTGTAACTCCTTTGTCTTTCCGTAATTTGGATAATATTCACAGATATTTCTCTCAAAAGTGCAAAAATTTAAAGGTGACATTATGAAACGATATTGATTGCATTATTTTATGTTATGAAATCAAAATTAGTCAGGGAATTTTGGTTTTCATATCACCACAACATTACAACATTTATTTAAAAATATTTTAATCATTTCTAAATTTTGATCTTCTGATAATTATATTGGTCTTTGCAATCATCGTCGCACCTGTATAAAAATCTTTCTCACAATTACAAAAAATAAAAAAATAAAAATTATCTGTGAGATTTAGCATTAGTCAAGTATGATTTGCTTCCTTAGATATTTTATGTATTGGATTCAAAGAAGCCAAATAAAAAAAATTATGATATTATCAACAAATTTCTTATAAAAAATGTAAGAAATTTGTTGAAAATATCATAATTTTTTTTATTATAAAAAATGTAAGAAAATGAAACAAAAAAAATCATGCTCTGTAATTTTATCCTAATAATTCGAGCAACAAATTTTATTTCATTACTTCTTGAAACAATTATTTTTGGCATTTGTATGATTAAAACGTTAAATTTATAAAAATAATTCATTATTTGTCGAATTTAAAAATAATGCTTTTATGTTTATATTTATATTTTAAGGTTTTCAATAAATCTTTACTAAAATGCAATTTTGTATGCATGTAATTTTGCATTAGTCGCAATAGCGGATTTATGCATTTTTGAAGTCCTAGGCAACAATCAATATGAAGTTCTTCTTTCAATAAACTGGACAATGTAATTTCACAGTCATCATCATTGTTTTTTTGTTTTGTTTTTTTTGTTCTACGCATTTTTAACATCATGCTAACGATTTATTTTAGGCTAATATTTTGTTTTAGTAACTGTTTGAAATGTATACATTTTTATTTATTTATTATGACTCATTGACTATGAATTATTCACTTTTGATTACATTATGATTTAATGTATATTCGGTATTTATAAATAATGTAAAAGTAAAAATAAATGCAATGCAGGATAACATGTAGGATAATATTAACACTCCGTCAAGCATAACTGGTCAGATTCCTAACTTTTTTATAAGTCAAATGATTTATTACTTACGAATTTATTTATTTCACAACTTCGCTAATAGCATCTTTTTAATCTACGTGCCTGCAGTCTTTTTCAGGTTAGAGAGTTAGAGGCTTTAGGCAGCCGCCTAATTGGAAATCTGCTACTGATCAGGTCTCGATTTAGTTCGGGCCAATCCTGCAGGGATGTACATTTATGCATGAAGACCACAATTAAAATCCCTCTCGTGTAACTTATTCAGTTTTTGAGTCATCGCGTTCGCATACAAATAAATTATAAAGCAGCCTACCATTTTAAAAACCATGTGAAACAAATTTATAATTTTACAGATTAAGTCATTTGGTAAATTCTATCTATCTCGTTAAGGTTTTTATCATGATCATTCACAGTCGTATTGGCAGAGATGTATAGTCACAAGGGAAAAAAAATCGAATTTTTTAAGGTCTAAAATGTGAATATTCATAAAAAATGTGAGGTCTAATTTTTTCACGATTACTATTTTTCTCTATGTCAACAAGAATGAAAAAAGAGAATTTTTTTCCCACTCATTTTTTCTAACAGAAATTTTCTTCCTGGTTTAGCAGCACGTCAATTGGATTACGCTTCCATAAACCTCATACATCATTTTATGCTTTCGTTACGATTTGATTTATAAGACATCAAGAGACAGACAGGCAGTTCTGTCCACCTAATTCCAGTTTCATAATTAGTCTGTGATAATGCTAGGAAGTCCCGTTTAATGTGCCAAAACATGAGGAATTTTGCTCTGTGTGTACTCAGAGCCAACAAAGTGATTTTTTTTTTTTGAAAAAGAATGAGCGGGTTATGACTTCCAAAAAAACTGGTTTTCAAATTTACTTTTTTTTCTGGTAGTATTTAATTTGCTGGCTTTGCCTACATAATAATAGCGTACAACTGGCATGTAAATCTATTGTCCTAAAGCGAGAGACTCTTATATGTTACAAAAAATTTTTAAATCCCACTTCCAAGTTGAATGTAATTTGAAGGTTAAATTATGCGGTTGTCCTTGAAAATTTTACAGTAAATTCTTCTTTTATCTAGCTTTTAAATAAAGCTACGTCATTTTTTGTTGTTGTGCCTTATGGACGCAAGTCCGCTTACAAATTCTTAGCTAATGGCTCAGCAAAAATAAAAAGTGTTCGGTAAATATCATAATCTAAATCTGTTAATAGACATTTAGCAGACGATTTCTTTTCAGACATTTTATAACTGCTACCATTTTTATTTTGTTAAAATGTTATTAAAAAGTAAAAGCAAACGATTTTTTCTTTGATAAACATATTTTGTTAATATTATTTCGTTTATTTTTTGTATAATAGCTGATGATCAATTGTATACCTTCTGGAATCTGGCAATGCTTGTAAGATATGCTGTTATGTTGAAAGAATAAACAAGCCGATGGAATTCTAAATTGCTTGGAGAATTATTTTAGTTTTAAGAGTTTAAGATGCTCTGCAAGCTATAATTTGAAGCTTAAGAAAACGGCAAGTTTTCTAGAAAGCATGCAAAAAATAGCCTACGAGATAGAGTATTATTTTTATTCCTCCATGCCCCCATCATATCTGATTTCCACAAATGGAATAAATGCATTGATATTCTGTATTCAGTAAAATAGCAACTAACGACCATGTCAGAATATTGTTTCTTCGAGTCATGTTAAAAAATAATAACAAATACGAGTAATTAAAAATAACTGATATCCGTAATATCTATAGACCCCTTGTCGCTACAGTACTAAATACAGAAAATATCGGAGGAATCGAATGACACAACAAATCGAGACTAATCCAATGATCGGCCAAAAACAAAATCAGTAAGAAAATGCTTTTGAACAATTTATATTTGTACTAGGAGCCTATACATACAATTATCACAGTAGATTTCTAAACCTTATTATTTATAGTAAAATATTTTACTATTTTACTATATTTTTATAGTAAAACAGGTAATATGTTTTTGCTTGATATTATGACATCACATATATTTTTTTTAAATCTGCAATTGGAAGCGGATAGTACAAAAACAGATTAGCGAATTTAATGTTGTTGTTTGTTGTTTCTTATGGGACTTGCCATGGACAAGCCCGCTGTTACGAAGACAGCGATTTAAGCCGGAGGGGGAGCGTCTCTTGTTTTTTAGTAGCGCCAACTAGGGCCAAGAGTACGACTTTGCTACTCACGCATCACTCATTCGCTTGCACAACACCTTTTTACAGGAGGGCACATTCACACATCTCACAGATAGAACAACAACCATGCCCAACCCGGGACGTCCAGATCATGGGGAAGACATGCTACCCCTATGCCAGGACGCCTGCGCGAATTTAATGTATTTGGGCTAATGGCAGGTGAGTACAATTTAAACTGTATTTGATATTGTTTTTATATGATGTAAATAATAAAACGTCTTCGTTGGATTAAATAAAAAATGCAAAAGGTGGATAGCCCTGGTGGTGGTAGATTTGAAAAAATAGAAAAAAGGTGGATTTGAAAAAGTAGAGAAGGTGGATAACCCTACAGAAGGAAACAAATCATTCAAATAATACAATTTTTACTGTGCCTTCATCTTATCAAATTATTCCTTCGTTTGGAAAATCGAAACTAGTAAAGGTTTAGAAATTGGTTCAAATAAATATTATAAATATAATACAAATTTTTGTCTTTTAATAAACAAAAAAAATTTATAAAATAGTTAAATATTGCAATCGGCAAAAAAATATATAATATGAAATGCAATACAATAAATGAGAATGTAGTGATATTAGCATCAATGAGGATATGTTATACAAATAAATCAATCATATGTGGCGTTTTGAAATTAATTCGGTCCACTTGTATAAACACAATATCAACAAATCGTTTTCCTGTTTAGTACAAATTTCTTCATACAGCTCTAAATGTATACGGACAGATTTCAAAAATTCTGAACTTAGGCCTATGTTGGAATGATTGGTAACATTTTTATATTTATAGCCTGGATTGGACAAATAAATGAGATAAAATAGCCGATATTTAAATAGTAACATTTAATTACTAATAACATTTTAATAGTAACATTTATAATTTGATCCAGGAAAAAAGCGAAATACAATCTGATTTTTTATTTAAATAAAATCATGAAATGCTAATGAATTAAAATAATTATGTTATAAAACGTTTTTCAAAAATATTAATATTTAATTGAAAGTTAAGGGAATTATTTACAACTCATTTAAGTCAACTTTAATGAAAAAACATTAATAGAAATATTTGTGGCAGTAGTTTTAATTTTCTATATTGGCAAAAGCAAACTACGGTGGAAGCATTTCTGGCAAAACCATGTTTAAAAAAATAAAATTTGTGCAAGCAGCTTATCTTTTTTTTTTTTTTTTTTTTTGAGAATTTATTATACGTACTATTAAATTAACACAATCTCTTCCTAGAAAAACAATCCATAAAAATACATTTCAAAAACAACATGTAAAAGAATAAATAACCTCTTTTCTGTAACTATTTGCTTTTGAGCCAAAATAAATTTCGTGTCATAAAGCTTCCACTCAACCGGAAAGTGACTTTAAAAACCAACTGTTAAAAAATCTACAAAAGCAACGTCTTGAACTCAGAAGTCACTCAGCCATTAAAAATCTCTTACTTGTTGTTACTTCAAGAAAATGTACACAGGTGGTTAAAAAATCAACAACTGTATAGTCTTCGGTTATACAATCCAGGAAACATTGCCGAACTATTAATGTATTACATTAGCCGAAACGAATGAAAATTCAAAAACATTAACTATACTATAATTTGAAAGAATTTTTTTATAAATGTTTTTGTTTTGTTCAAATTTAAATAGCTACTTTTTTAATAATTATAAAAAGGCAGGTGGATATGTCATAAAGCTTTATACAGGGTAGAAAATTTCATCTTAGTACGACATTCTCAACTGATTATTGGGGGAAAATATCTAATTTTTCCCTTTTTAATTACATATTTATTAAAATGAACGAAAATGTAATTAAAATATTTCTTTCTGTTCTGTTCATTAAGCTTGCGATTGAAATAATATAAATGAATGAAGATGTTTGGAGAACTTTTAAAAAACAAAGTTTTTACACTTTTATTTTCAATTTACAGTTACTATCAGAAATAAAAATAGTCAAAGTAGCCATTTAAAATCAAACGATATCAAAAACTAAGACAGACATAACAACATGGATCTACGATTCTTATTTTTATATATTAATAAGTTAATACAGTAATATAGATTAATTACTTATTTTTTTTTTAAAATTTCGGAAAGTAATATATAAAGTTTTACTACAGAATAATTCGTACAATCAGTGGTATCATTCATAGTCACATAGTCGCAGTACCACTGGGATGATACTCACATTATAGTTATATTTTGTGATTCACAGAATACAAAATTTATTGATTTAGCAACTAGGTAAACAACCTTTTTTTTAAATTGACCTATCTATGAACTCTCAGCAAAACTGCCTAATCATCCACTTTAGCTAGCGACCTACAAGTTGAGATTCAAGTAAATTAAATGTTATATCAAACAAAAGCAATTATTTGATCAAACATTATTTAATTCTAGTTGGTCAAACATTATTCAATCCCAGCAATTTATAATGGTGATCATGACATTATCCCAATCACAGACGAAGAATTAACTAACAATAAGGAATTCTAATTCCAATGGTATAGGAAATGAAAAATCTGTATCATATGACGAAAATATAACTAAGTAGCCTTTCTTTCCGATCAAAATAAAAGTTTTCTTGAGAATAAATGAGACCGAAAAAATTAATAAAACTGCTGGCTCCAAAATATTGGATAACTAAAAAAAAAAATAATTTAGAACTAGGCTGTAACAATTAAATGAAAGCATAACATGAAAAATAAAACCACCAACGCAATGTTAGAATTTTCACCTATTTTGTAAAACTCTAGAGAATTACAGAAAAATAAGAACTTTAATAAGAAAAATTTCACACATTACAAAGTATCATCGAAAGCTAAAAAATCCACAAAATAGTGATTAAAAGTCTTTTCCCCGATACCCCCTGTGAGTACATTAAGAATTACTTCATGAAAAAAAGTTGCGGGGTTGACCGATTCAAATATTCCTGCATTCGGCATCAGCAAGCTGTCACCAATATTCCAAGACCACTTTTTAAAATCGGAAAATATAAAAAATATTTTATAACAAAGAAATAATTGCTGCATGAATGTAAAAAAATGAAAAAAAAATCATCATAAAGTTTTAAAAACTGAAAAAAATCACCAGAAAGTTGGTCAGGCTAAGTTTTCAAGCCGTTCATTTGCACATGTTAATTGCATCTGGAAAAGGGAAATTAACAACATGATTTGCTCAAAGCAATAAAAATCTAAAATCCCCTCCCCAAAAAAAAAAATTAGAAAAGCCACAATGAAAGTGTACTAACAGCGGTGATTCCACTATATAGCATCTTACAAGAGATATGAAAAATTTCTAAAACTCCATCAACTAAGAAAAATTTTTTGTTTTATTTTTAAAGAAGAAACCTTAATCAGTCACTCTATTTTCAGTCATTCTGACCGCACCAATAATTCAAGAGACCATAAATGTAAAGTAGTATCAATAATGGAACAAAGGAAGATTTTACAGATATTTAAAAATCAATTAAAATCTAAAAAGCATTACGAAAAAAATTCCAAATATTTAAAATCTCCTCAACAGAATAAGAAACCAAACAAGAAAAATAAATTATTTCTAGCTTCGAGAGTCTTCAAATCCATCCATTCACAAGTCCAAACCTACAAATGCTGCAACTCAGATTCAGTTGCTTACTTGGAACTACATTAAATAGACTCTCGTCATTCCCCACCCTTGCGACTATGCATAATTGTTCTTTCAAAACTGACAACGAAAGGGTAGACATGCTTTCTACCACCTCTTATGGACTTTATAACTTCAAGTGACCTGCTCCCTCACATTACTTATGAATCCCGAACAACATGATGAAAAACACATATTAAACTTTTTTTTTCACTCTCTACTATGATATTACTTACCACCTCCTAATGCAGAATATTATTATGAGAAAATTAATGTGTCTTATATCTGTAGAAGCAGTAATTAGAGATTAGATTAAAGTCCAACTCTGATGACTAATGTTCTATTGATTAATTTCATAATAAATGTCTGAATCAAATGCAATAAATTCCCAAATTAAATTGACACAGCAATAAAGATATAAATTGATTCTGATATAATAAATATAAAAGATATAAATCTATTCTGTTGGCAACGAAGAATAATATTTGCAAGCAGAGAGTAAATTTCATCCCCGGTACATATTGTCAGAATACAATGAACTAATTCTCAAAGGATTATTTTACAAAATATGAAAAATATAATCATAATTATATTCTTGCTGAATTTTAGTATGGTTGCAATATAGATAAATACATTTGAATTTTTTTACAATCAATAATGAATTTGATTCTAAATTAAATAAATTATTTTTTATAAGTTCAAAGTTTTTCTGATAAGGTAAAATTATCTAGAAACTTAATTTCTCAAGCTTATTTTAAAATTCCTTCAAATGGTGCGAAGTCTCATGTTTAATCTTAGAGGCCTAATGTCCTCTTATTGGTATCGAGTAGAACTTTGGAAAGGAGTTGCCGGCTAAGGTGTCGTCTTCGATATGTGACCACGTTTCAAAATAATGTAATCTACGCTAAAGTAGTGCTTCGAAGCAGAAAGTAAATATCATTAAACAGAAATGGTTTCACACTTTTTAGACATACTAAAATACAAGTTTTAGAACGATTGATTGAATTTAACGGTTAACATGCCTCGCAATATATATATATATATATATATATATATATATATATATATATATATATATATATATATATATATATATATATATATATATATATATATATATATATATATATATATATATATGTATATATATATATATATATATATATATATATATATATATATATATATATATGTATATATATATATATATATATATATATATATATGAAAATTAAACTTTTATTTTACTCAAAATTATTTTATTCAATTTAAACAACAAAATGTGAGATATTACTAATGATTTTATTCCTTAATTCATTAGAAAATAATACACACGAGAAATTTTCCTTTTGTTTTCTTGTATCGTTCAACTCATTCAAAGGCCACTCATGACGCGGAAACTGCAGATATTCCATTGTTCTACAAATTAGTTCTCCGCTATTGTTTTCGAAATAGCAAACGCAACTATTTATTTTAAAGCACACAGGGTTAAGGGCATCGTTTTTCTTACCCTTTTTTTTCTTTCTTTCTTTTCTGTAAAATTACATGGCCATTACTTCAATTTCAACTATTACATTCTAATTTATGTATTCATTTTTGTTAAAATATTCTATTTCAAAATTATTGTCATTCCAAATAGAAAAATAAGATGGTTCGTGAAAATTTTTCGAAAAGAAATATAATCCTTTTAAATATTTAACTTTTCATAATGTTGATGACAATAAATTTTACGCTGTTTTCTAATGTTGCTTTTAGTAAAATACTTTCGTTTAATTTAAAATGTGTTGTAAATATTTTTCTACTATTCGTGTATTCCTTGAATCGAATTCTGCTAAAATAAAATAAAGATAGTAGTTTGCACAGAAAATTCATTAGCAAAAAGAATTAGCATTTCCAAGAATGAGTGCAATCAATATAATATTGTATGTATGTGTTTTGCACTTTAGTTATACTATTTTCCATGGCGTAATTCTTGGAAAATATTATTTATTTAAAGGAAATTTCGATAAAAGTCTTCAATTGAAAGGAACAGGAAGCAAGTTAAAATTAATAAAATAATTACATTTTAGGATTAAAATTTTATTGGGTCATAATTCAATATTTTTACAAAAGCGAATATACTGATCTTTAATAGTAAAAAAGCTCATTGTAAATGCACTATAGTAAGAAAATCGTTTAATTTTTTAACAAAAAAAAATCAAGATAATAAAATAATTATTTGAATTTATCAAAACAAATTAAGCTATTTTTGTGAGACATTGAGAAATTTTTTAAAAATTAATAATTGAAAGCTCGAATTTACATATTGCAATAAATTTGCAGTAAATACAGAATTTTAATTCAAAACATGATGCTATAATTACGAGGAAGACCGGCTTGAAAGGTTAAAATTTTGTATTTATGCAGTACTACAAAATCTTAACAATTAATGTGTAGTTAAATTGTAATTAAAATATAAACCTTAATTAAGTAAAATAACAATTAAATAAATTCTATTTTGTCAATGAGCATTACTTAGGAAATAACCTTTTCAAAGGAAATGAATAATTTTTTTTCTAATTTAAAATTGTCAATTTTTATTTTTCTTATATCATAATTAGATGGGCCAATTGAAAACTGAAATGCTTCTTATTTTAATGTTTTGAGTTTTAGCAAAATTTATAAAGAAAAAAAAACTTGTCGAAATCGGTTGCATCAAAAATTTCAGTTAAAAATTAATTATTAATTCGTTATTTTAAAAGTCATTTATTTAATTTTAACTTTTTTTGGGAGAATTGCTGCAATTTTTTTTTTTAACTTTGAATCAGAATTACTTTTAAAGCATGCAGTTCCAAAAAAAAATCAAACGAAGCATACTTACCAATTTTAATAAAATCACACTTAAAAAAAAATCGATTATTTATCTAAGATCGTCTGCCGATTTGAAATTGGTATTAAGAATAACAAAACTGAACGTCAGAAGCTTAGTAAAAATCATGGAACGAATGGAAGCGAAACCGATTAATAAAATCCAAGGTGAAATTTCGGTCCTACATCCCCAACTGATCTTGGCGAACGACTGCATTGTCCGTTAGAGAAAGGGAAAAGTTTCTATCGTATTCGTTCATTTGAACTGTTTTTTTCCCGCACTACTTTCTTCCGCAATGTTGCCTTGAGGTCTATGTCAATCCCTGGCAAAGAGTCATTTGGCAGACAAGACGAATTACTAAACAGTTGTTGTGACGACGGCATTCTTTCACTCTGTTTGACGTATCGTGATCACCCCAATTCAAAACAAAAAGAGTTAATTACTATGATGAGAAAAATAATAAAATCCTTTTCTCTTCATGTAAGAATGAAAAATAATAATGGAAGAAATTAGTCATAAAGGAGATGTTTTTAATTTATTGAGAACAAGAACAAAGAAAAGTGAATCAGAAGTCATAATTACAAAGAAAAAGATAAATTTATTGCTTTTGGAATCATTGTTTTATAAAGCGTAGTTCTACAGATAATATTTTCTGAGAATATTTCAAAATTACACCATTTCGAAAATTCTTTTAATTTAATCGGAAAGAAATACTACATAATAAATTTAAAATAATACTACACTGAAAATAATAAATGTAATGAAACAGGTTTCCGAATGTTCTAAAAATCGTTTATTACTCAGTAATCGTTTTTGCTATTTGGAAGTCACTCAAAAAAACTGGAATATTTTACAGAAACTCAAAAAAGCTGGAATATTTTACAGAAAAAACGAACTACGGTTATTTAATTCCTTAGTAGAATTGTTATTGCGAACTGGCTTATGAATGAGATTAAAAAATTCTAATAGTTGTAAAAGCATTTTTTAATGAAATAATAGTTTTGAATTTCGGAACAATTAATATTCTAGATTTTACGTCATCAAATCTTGAGTAATTCTAAATTTTTAGTAACATATTATCTTCAAAATTAAAAATAAATTGAGCAGCTAGAAAATTTACGAAGAATCTAATCTTTAAAAAATTAAGATTATTCGCAAATAATTTCAGATATTTCCAATAATATTTTAAAATTTTTCTTCTAATAATTTTTTAATTGATTGCCTTTTTTTTGTAGTAGTAGTAAAATGAAGGATACAAATATGCATAAACGACTATAAATAGAAACAGACGAATCCCACATAGATAAGAAGAATAAAGAATAAGCTGTTTATCTTTTTTTTCTTTTTAAGAAACTATTCTTATTTTGAATAATTTTGCAAACAAAATGCGGTATCTGCTGATATGTCGATCAAGTGACACTTTTCTAGAGGTAAGTAGGATTTATGGATACTTTGCTGTATCAGATATGATAAAAATACTTTGCTATAGCTATTCTTCTCTTTTTAATCCCGTTGCTTCAAAAAAGGAACAATGTTTCAATCTTCAAAATTATCATAGAATCCATTAAGTTCCAATGGTTTATTTTCAAATAGATTTCGAAGTCATAGAGTGTATTATTTATAAAAAAAAATAACATTTTAATGTTCTTACAGCACGCGGTTTCACCATATAATAAGCTCAAAAATTACATTACAAATGGAATAATTTGCAAATACTAATTCAGTTTTGCTCTTTTAAATTTGAAGTGCAGTTTTTTCCCTTGCCTTAAATAAATAAATAAAAGTCTGTTTCGAGAGTTTCTGTATTCTTATTTCCAGAGCTTCAACAGTACCATGCACAACAGGTGGGTAATGAAATTACGAACGTGTTAATTAGCATGAAAGTTATAATTTATATTTTTAGACATTTGCTAAAATACTACAAAATATACCTTAACAAGAACAATATTAATAAGATCTTTCTAATGAAATATTCAGCTTTTGGGATTCAAACTATTTTAAACATTGAACTATTGAATTTTTATTGAAACGATTCCAAGAGAATTTCTGAGCCACAATAACAGAAAGCTAGATGGAGACCAGTATATCGAAATTGCGGTTTTTGAGGGTGAATTTGGATGAATTTAGAAATTCTGCACCATATTCATTCCTTTAAAAAATAATGGATGAGCTTCCAGACTAAAAAGTGGTTCAAAGGAACGTTAAAGCCCATTTCACATCACTACATGGCGACACACTTTGAAGAGGAGATCAGAAATCTGGTGCGCCGATTTAACATATTTGCGCGATGTTTATGTCAAAAAGCAATGTATGAGTTTTGATAATAAATTAATTTTGTTCTGTACACTTAATTTTTTTTATGATTCATCAGTTGGGGAAAACAACCACAACAAGGGTCTCGTATGTAATATCAATACTTCTCTTTCACGTCTCCACTGCGTCTTCATATTTTTTGTTCGTTCTCTCAGATTTCCTACATTCAGGTAATATGTAAATCCTCAGATCTACGTTAATGAAATGCTATGCTTCGATTTAACATGGTAATGCCGGTAGATTGGGTGAGAAAATTATGTTGATAATCTTGATGAACAAGAAAAAACAAAAGATGACTTAAAAAACGAGATGCAAATGGAAATTCTTTTTGGACTGAATATTTCCTTAGGAAGTAGTGACTGTGTTTTTCGCCTTTATAATGTAAATACAACATTAATTATTAATATATGTTTCATGCAGAGGAAGAATACTTATTCAATCTTAGGTTGTTCCTTTCCCTTGTGAAAAATAACCAAATTCAAAGATTATATTGTAAGGCATTTTAACTGGTCTTCCTCTGGTTAGTGAACAAACAAAATCACAAAAGTAAAAGTTTTGAGAGCAAAATTAAAAATGTGTCCAATATTAAATAAATATTTAGTATCATGCTTCGTTCAGGAATTAGTAGAATGAAATACATACATATTTGTATATTTTTTAATATACATTTTTATATCTTAATTTTTTAGATCTTCTTAACACTTAAAAATCAACTATGAGTTACTAATTATACTGAGAAAAAGATTTTTGAAAATTTCAGTATGAGTTCCTTATACTAAAATTTTTATGCACCGATTTTCTTCCCTGGCTTCTTTAAGTTTGAAATATAGTGGCTCGACTGAAATTTCTTTCTTAAACTTAATATAATAAATATATATGCGTAAATCAGCGAAAAAGGTCTGCCATTCTTAACTTGGTTTGAATATGTTGAAAAAAATCTTAACCAGTTGGGTGTCAGAACTGGCACTGGATAGGCAGCGATGACATAAGTTGATTGAGACTATCATGGCGTCTTCTAGGCTGTGGTGCCGAAGAAAAAGGAAAATGACACTTGGATATGTATTTATCATTAGGCTTTCTTTAAATTTTATAGAATATTTGTCTTTGTAATTAATTTCTGATTCTCACATATTCGACAAAACTTAAAATGAAATAAAAACTTTGGGATCACAGAAAAAAATCCATGAAAATAAAAGAAACTTTAGATTAATTTTTTAAACAAATTTTAGCAACGTATTTAATTTTCTAGCAATAAACGATAATAATTTCCTAGATGAAATGACAAAATGATTTCCTTCCTACTCGATTTAATTATGTATTCAGAAATGCACGTGACTGAAAACTTTTACGAAACTTTTAAGTGAGACGAAAAAGTGGAGGAACGAGTTTAGTTGTTATTTTAAAGAAGTATTTATTAACAGTAGCATTTACTTCGCTGCTGATCTGACATCGAATCATCCTAAATAAAAAGCTTCGCCAAACGAGTTCTAAATCTAAGGTATTTTGTCAACATCGAATTTTTTTTCTTCCGATTGCTGGTTGGCACGCTTTTAATGTATTCTGATAAGCTAGTTCTACATACTGAAGCTTTAAAATGAAGAAAAATAAATTCCATCACCTGAAAAATTCGGATTCAGATCACGTCGAAAATGTGAATTCTGGCATAGCAGAAAAACGATACTTCATTAATATTCGCTACATTGTACAGAATTCGCTCCATGTCATTTAAAACACTTCTCTCAGAATTCTGTGCATTATGTTCAATGCGGAAATTGTCGAATTAATTATATGAGTACAGAGAAAGGTCGTCTGAATATATGAAGCATTTTTAAGTGTCATATAATTTTAATGCACTGTATTTTTTTTAAAATTCGATTCAATTGATTTAGTGCGTTTATGAATGTAATCATTAAACAACTGTATAATTCATAAAATGCATAAGATTTTTTAAAAAAATATATTGCGAATTTAGTCAAAGTAAATTGGCATTGCATTCGCGTATTTTTTCATGGCATTTTTTATGAGTTTTGGAATATCTCTTGGCATAATATATATGTCAGGAGATACGTTAATGTTTATAATATATAGATATGTATTAATGTTTATAATATATTTACAAAAGAAAAATAACCAAAAAACGATATTATGAATTCCCTTAGATAAATATTGGAGGCATTATATTCACATATGGCAAGCCTGTTTTTTCATAGGCTTTGGAATATTTAAAGATAAAAATAGTATTTATGACCAAAATATTCATTCTAAGTTTCCAATTTTGATAGCAAAATCATGAGACCTTTTTGTCCAAACTGTTGATTTATCGATTAAGTCACAGATTATAAGCTGTTTTTGATAAGCAAGCCATCTAGTTCCTTCTAATTTTCATCTTAATGTCAATTTAAAAATCGTAATTTCTTTAAAGTCTTTTCTGCATAATTGCAATTGAAAAAAATAATTTATAATTAAATAGTCGTTAGTATTCAATTTATTGCTGTAGGAGGTTATGGTGTTTAATTTTAAAAATTAAAGAAACCAGGAGAAGAAATATTTAAAAAGATTATAAAATGAACTTGAAAAGGAAGTTAAACATCGATTTCATAAGCTTCAAAATTTGATTTTTTAAAAATAAAAGTATCAAAGAAAACAAATTTGTTTGGATATATTTCCTCATCTCCAAAATGTTGTTATGAACTTATTAAATTATTCATCATTTTCTTTATTCTGTTTTTATTTAATTTGAATTACGATAAAGGAATAGAACTCTATGACAAATATTTTAAAGCAAAATTAAGATTCAAATTGAAGTTGAAAGTCGATTCTAACGAATTTAAGGTTATCTTGATAACTGATGTCTATGTTGTTGACAACTGTTTCAATTACAATCATTCCTTCAATGACTGTTCACAAAAAAGAAAACAACAACAACTAAATGCTAATAATGTAGTTACGCATTTATAATTGGAGTTTTCTTATCTATTAACCAATAAAACAGCTCTATCAAAATTCTAAAAAACGCAATAAATGTCTTGGTAAAGCTCAGTACTTATAATTATCGTGCCTGTTTAGTTGTAAGTATCTATCGCCATTCAGCTGCCAATTACAACCACGCCAAAATTCCCAAATACAATAATTTTGCTCGTGTTTTTGTTAGTTATAGAATCCAACCATAATTGAGTTCGTATCCATCAAACAAGATATCGAAATATTATTCTTATAAAATTATTTATTGTCAATTGTGATTGATTTCATTTCTGAATTTTTCGATCAAACTTAACGAATCGTGGAGAAGGATTTAACTGTAACTTCTATAGATGTTTCCTAACAGATAATGTGTACTTGTGAGTAAACACGGCACACGAAGCAAAATTCCGAAGCGCGAAGTTTCGAAGCAATAGGATGTGATGATCACGTGCAATCTATTAGAGAAACTGTTCTGTGATCGCGCGTGACTCTGTCACATTTATAGCAGCTGGTATTTTTGTGGAAGATCCGTCGAGGTCAAAACCCGAAGCGTGAATGCAGCATTTTCCAGACATGGAATGATGTATGGCGTTTATGTATGTGAGTGGGGAACACAAACTACACAATTACTCATTCCATGTTGACGAATATCTACTCAGAGAAGTGGAGAGAGAAAGAATTATGTCTTCTTGTTTATTTTTAATGAATTATATTCATGATTCGATATGGTTACGAAACGATCAAGAACACGGAAGGTTGAAATGTAATGAGTATCGGACATAGGAATTAAACATTCTCCACGAAAAGTTTAATTCTTACGAATTATTTTTTTGGTTTTCAAGGTATATTTTTCATGGTCGCACGAAATGATGAATTTATGCCAATCAATAAAAAAAAGTTTTCTTTTGAAATTGTTTTATCTTTTCCAAAAGTGTTCTTTTAGAATTTTTTTTTTTTCTAAAATATTAAAAACGAATTTAAAGTTTCCTTTTGAGAAATAGAAAATGTAGAAAATATTTGCTCTTAGAACCGAAATGGTCTAGTGTGGTCGAAATGTATAACAGTTTGGGAGTTACCAAATTGTTAAACATTGCCATTCATTTTTTAGTAACTAAATCGATAATGATTCTCTTCATCTTCGGTGCAATAAATTTTTTTCCGAGGTGAACAACACACTCCTTTCCCAAAGTGGTTTTTATGTGTTTAAAAGGAACTTTAGTTAGAAAAATTATTTTTTACAATTTTACAAAATTATTTATTATAATTTTACAAAATTACTTATTATAATTTTACATATTATTAAATATAATTTTACAAAAAAATATTTCTGTTATTTATTTTATGACGATTTTAAACTCACATCACGTTTCTGCGTATTGTGGAAAAATACACATACATTCAAAGTATTGCAGAGTCCACTTAAAATTGATTCGCGTGGTCAATTCCCGTCACACGTTTCAATAAGTTTAGCCACGCGAATTAGTTTTCACCAGTGAATCGCACCCAACCATTTGGGAAACACTGGCCTAGTAAATAAATGGTGTTCAACCTTTGTATATATTTAAAATAAATTCAGATTAAAATTTTTTTGCTCAATATATCATTGTATTTATGTAATATTTTTCCAGCTTTAGATACGACTTTAGTTCAAATTTAATAGTAAATAAATCTTTATATTCTTCCATTATTAGGGTATAGCACGCAAATTATCATTATCAAATTTATTCAGATCAATAGTAGTTTTATAAAGAGCGTGTTTTGCGTTCTGAAGACCTCGAATACATCAATTCCATTGAGACTCTTCATAAAGAGGATGTTAAAATAAAAACTCGCATTAAAATTATTATAGTTTAATAATTTATTTATTCTTTCTTCCTTTATTTATTTATTTGTAGCTGATTAAACTCTGGAAGCAATTTCAATCACTAGTTCTTTTCTTTTAGATAATGATTCCATTCAAGTGTATTTTTTAGGAGCAATTATTAAAATAATTACAAGAACAGCAACACTCTGATAGATACATTATCTGAATCCCTGGCAAGGAAAATAATAAAAATCGGTTTTTTACAAGCTTTTATTTAATTTGACTTGTTTCATTGTTGCTGATTTCATGTCAGCAATGGAATGTTTTAATCGATTTTATTACTCGCTTTCTAACTTCCAAATTTCAGAAATTCTATACAATTGTGAGTTTTCTTCGCTATTATAATTATCAGGATTTAATTATATATTTATCTTTTAGTTTATTTAATTTTAATTTAGTAGGTACCATCAACTATTAAATTTGCAAATAATTAGTTACCGTATCCCACAATAATCATAATAATGAAGAGGTATATTGAAGGTTTAAAGCAAAAAATTAAAAAAAAAACTATTTTATTAGTGTAATAATCGGTTTTGATAATAAGTTGGAGAAGATAACTAAGTATGAAAAATCTCAATTAAATTTTTTATTCTTACCTTGGTCTTAGTAATTTCCTCAGTAAAGTATTTATTGACTTTAAATTTTGTCAGATATGCAACTTATTCTTTTATAGAATTCTTACATCATTATGCTCACTTTTACATTCACCTTCTTGCCTTTTTACTATCATACCTATTATTTGAAATTTAATTTGAAATGGAGAATGATTAAACTTCGTTTAATCCAATAATTTAGTGAATAGGAAATGTTCGTAAAAAATTTCATACTAAGTAAAATCATTCAGAGTTGAAGTATGACAGGTGATATTGAATATGTTTCATTATTTATTAATATCTTGCAGTAGTTTTGTTTAGTGAATCAATAAAAATAATTAGTACATTACAATAAAAAAAGCAAAACTTTAATTTAAAAAAGACTTTTATACATCCAATTATATCACAGGAAATGGCAACAGTGTTTTAAATTAAACATGAACCTAAATTCAGAAATTTTTTAAAAAATCAAAATTTTGTTTGTAACAAATTTAATAATTTCAGGTCCAACGATATGCTTTTGTAGTAGACCAAAAGACCCACATACACGTATTCACTTTCATTATTAACATAGATTAAAATGAAGAGAATAACTTCTTAGACAAAAATCGAGAAGAAAGGGAAAAATCATGAAACAGTGAGATTTTGTAAACAGTAGTATATAGAAATCATTATTAACTTAGATTAAAATGAAGAGAATAACTTCTTAGACAAAAATCGAGAAGAAAGGGAAAAATCATGAAACAGTGAGATTTTGTAAACAGTAGTATATAGAAATCATTATTAACTTAGATTAAAATGAAGAGAATAACTTCTTAGACAAAAATCGAGAAGAAAGGGAAAAATCATGAAACAGTGAGATTTTGTAAACAGTAGTATATAGAAATCATTATTAACTTAGATTAAAATGAAGAGAATAACTTCTTAGACAAAAATCGAGAAGAAAGGGAAAAATCATGAAACAGTGAGATTTTGTAAACAGTAGTATATAGAAATCATTATTAACTTAGATTAAAATGAAGAGAATAACTTCTTAGACAAAAATCGAGAAGAAAGGGAAAAATCATGAAACAGTGAGATTTTGTAAACAGTAGTATATAGAAATCATTATTAACTTAGATTAAAATGAAGAGAATAACTTCTTAGACAAAAATCGAGAAGAAAGGGAAAAATCATGAAACAGTGAGATTTTGTAAACAGTAGTATATAGAAATCATTATTAACTTAGATTAAAATGAAGAGAATAACTTCTTAGACAAAAATCGAGAAGAAAGGGAAAAATCATGAAACAGTGAGATTTTGTAAACAGTAGTATATAGAAATTTAGTCCAAGGAATATCAAAGGCAATTTCAAATCATTTATTGAAAATCAAAAAGTAATACGAATATGATTCAAATTACATATTGGTTAAAAGTATTTATATCAGCACCTTATAATTTTACGAATTTCTCTTTGAATACTAAATTTTTAGTATGTGTGTGTGATGACATTTTTAAATTTAATTTAAATTCTCATTAATTTCCAAATTCTTATCTTAATTTAGCCCATATTAAAATGGCCTCTTATTTCCTGATTCAATTACATCTCAGTACCCTAATGCTTTCTAAAATTTTATCTTATTTTTATATTTACTGCTTACTTTCGCAAATAATGCTTTTGGTACACATTAAGTCTTAAGCACATGCAACTCTAACAGCCGAATGATACGAAAAAGTTTTAATTTTCTTTACTGAAAATTCGCGTTTGCAATTCTTACTTGCAAATAAATGAATTTTATTTTTCGACTAATTGTTCAGAAATAAAAATACCGTAAATACTGTATTGCGAAAATTATATACCTATATAGTTTTTATAGAGCAACTGCTTTTTGTTTTGTGAATTTTATTTATGTTTTTATTCAACCAAAGATATAATTTTCATCATCTAGATCCTTAAAAATAACTTTAAACTACAATATTTTTTAAGAAATGATGCCATTGAGAACAGAAAAAATAGCCTTAATAGGAAAAAAAAAAAAAAAGTGACTAGGCCTCAATTCTGATCGTTGCAGCGTCATTGATTATAGCAGAAAACTAGTTTCGGTTAAGCCCGATTTTTTTTCTTCGAATGATTTATGTTGACTTAGTGGAAAGGGAATCGACTGCAACCTGAAGAGGATTTCTAGGGAAAAAATAGCTTGTCTGTGATATAGTAGTTCCTAAGATAACTGGTTCAGATCAGTTTTGTTGATGATTATGTTGTTGAATAAGATGTTGATTGCTGTGTTGTCTGCTAACGGAAGACAACATAATAATCATGGATACTTTTCAGGTTTTCGTAAGGGAAAAAATCAAGAATCGTTTTAAATTAGGTTTTTAAATTCAAAAGAGTAAAATCATAAGAAATCTAATGTAATAGCACCTTTACATTCTTTTTAAGCTAAGGTTATAAAATGATATGTAAACTCTTCGTAGAACTGGTTTCATAACAATATTATGGAGTTAACAGAACGTATCGAAATAATTTCTAATTACCTCAGTGGCAAAAAGAACAAATAGATATCCAAATTCTATCTTTTTTTTATGAATCGATTTAATAAATGGGCGATTTAAAGCTACAATGGTATGAGTGATTTTTTTTCAGCATAAATAAATAATAGTAAACAAATAAGTTTAAAATTGTAATCAATGCAGAAGTACATTACAATATAACACAATGTTAAATTCGGTCCCAAAAGGCTTCTAAAATGATAGCATTAAAACATCATTATTTCCTAATAACACAATAATAATACTTTTCCATGCATTAATTAAAAAAAGCAAGAAAATGTGACTAAAATGATGATCTAAGCAGTTTTAAAACCCTATTATACTAGTCTTTTTTTTCCTTGGTTGCAAGCATGCTTTAAATTTGAATGAATACAGAAAAATAGTAGCAGTTCAAACTTAAATTTGATAATCTCAAAATGAAATTTTCGAGCTAGATATCTTCTTATTTTTCAAATTCTCTTTTTTTTTCGTGTTCTTTATTTTTCACAGTTTATCATTTAAAAACTTATTATGCAATAGGATAATGCGGTTATTCATCTTTCTTTGATGATGTAGTAAAAATATATATGAAAAAAAAAAGTATAACTGATCTTGACAACTTATTTTTTTAGGCCAATTCAATGAGTAATTTGCAATAATTTTATTACTTAATTACATGGGAAAGTAAGAAAATAAATGATGTGTGAGAGTTTGAATTTATTTTATCGTTTGGCCATTAAGTAACTGTGATCGCTTTAACAAAAAAAAAAAAAAAAAAAAAAAAGGATGATAATACACAGTGCACCGAATAGTTTTTATAAAACGAAAGATTGCTATTCACAAGAAAGGTAAATGTTGTTTGTGTCTAGTCCTTTGAGAGAATATCTCAAAAGTTGAGTTGAAAATTCGCCGGAAAATTAAAGGGATGATGCTATCATGGCTAGTGATGGGTCATAACTCCAACGAAAGGGTTTGGTGCATGGAGCAGTGATGACTATTTTATAACTAATATTAGCATCCATGCTAATTACTATGTAGGGGGGGTCATTAAGAATAACTGGACGGCAAAGCGTCAGAGAAGGTTGACTTTTTTAGGATTTACTTGTCCATATCAATCTTTTGTTAGAGGGGGGGAAAAAAAGGAAGAAGGGAGAGACATATGCTACATATAATAAAGAAAATAGTATTACATATACTTTTTTGACATAATAACAACAGAGAGAAATGAAGAACGCATCATCTGCCAGAACTATTTACTTAAGGAAGGATTATCAAATTCTGCGATAAACCCCTGTATGTTTTTGATCTTACTAAGAGATGCAGAAATTCGCATTGCGAGATTCTACAAGTGTTTTTACAGGATGATCAGAAAAAAGCGATCCAAAAGTAAAATGAAACGACAAAAAAAGGGGGAATAAATATGTTTTATTCCAATTACAGAAAAATTATATATATATTCTAAATGTATGTAATTGCAAATTCGATATCAAAATTTCAACGTTGTATGAACAGTGGTTTTCAAGATATTACAGTTCCTTATTTGGATGCTTATTTCTGGTCGCCCTGTATATACAACTGCTTCATTTTTTTTCCTTGAAGAGCATATCTGTTGAGTCAAGCTCGGAGAGAATGGACACCATATATATTACAACTGGGAAAAAATCATGTTTCTAAAGTGCCTGCTTTGTGCCTCACTTATTTACTTCCTTTGGCATGATCTGTCATTATGGTAAAAAAATTTAATTTTTCCATGCACTCGAAAGGATAATATGGCTTTGCTAGCGTAAATCAACATTACTTCAAATTGAATGCGATTTTAATTAATTCTTTCTTTGGAAGGGTTTGATTGTGAGCTTAAAGAACTCCCTGTTTCGTTTTGATAAGCTGTCTGCGGATGATTATGACCACTCTTATTTCAAATAAGAATAGTGGTAGCTCTGAAAATACTATAAAATAAAAAAAAAACATGCGGTTATATGGGCTATTTGTCTTCTTTAAGGTCCTTCTATTATATATAACTTTTGTTTGCACTTTTGATTTTTACTTTCAAATTTAAAATTTTTCAAAAGAGCTTTTTTTTGTAAGGTAATATGGCAAGTGGAGATAATTCGGCTAATTTCCGCTTTTCTCAATAAATCTATTTCTACTGGTATTCATTTTAATTATGAAAAAAAATCATTGACCAAAAGACACAACTTCATTATTTTCATGTAGATAATTTATTTATTTCTCTTTTATATAACTCAAATGCAATAATAATAATTCCAAAATGCTACCAAAAATTCGAACAGTCAAAATATTCGAAACCATCTCAATCCCCCACCCCCAAATTATGAGATAAGATATTTATATAAAAAAATGTTCTTAGATTTCGAAAGAATAACAACATGGAAGTATTGTACCCACTATTGATTTTATTTCTTTATGAAATCTCTTGTGATTCTTGCAAGAACAATACATGTTTTGTCAAAATTCACTACATATTATTGAAAAAAGTTAAAAATTTGATCAAATTTAACAGTCTATTACATTTGTTCAGTTCAAGAATTACATGAAAAAAAGTATAAATTTGCCAGATTATAAGAATGAACACTCTGAAAGGCAACAAATGGAGATTTCCAAACTTATAGGAAATGCTAAACTAAGTCATCGCAATTCAGCATTGTAGTACTTTTTAATTTCCTTTTCGAGATATTAAAGACCAATTTTTTATTAAAAAGTTAAACTAACGTTCTAACCACCAGGTGACTATATTTTTAACATCTACCATATTACTTTCATATATTTTGTCATTTCAGTTATTGACTTTCTTCATTACTAACGTTTCAAGCAGTATTTGCTTCTGGACCATCATTTTGTGGAGAAGTCAAACGTGGAACTTTTTATTTTAAAATTACTTAGACTATGTTATCCAAATAAGTTTCTTCATATTTCGCCATGATCACAATAAATTTCTGTATGCTGGTGAAAACTGGATAATCAAGATATAATTGTAATTTAAATGCAGAAAAATTCTACTTGCAAAATTATATTCACGAAAAGTAAGTTGCACAAAATTTCAAAAAGTAATTGACAAACTGCCATGTGAAATTTTCAATGGTTTTAGTTTCAGCTCATAACTTAAAAACCTTTTCTACAATAAAAATTCATTTCTGCCTTTTCTGTCGTGACCTTTTACACCTGTTGGTGAACCTGTAGACAAGCAATTCGAACACCTACACCTATTGGCATTTCCTTCGTGCCCTTGGACTCACGACCTTCTTGTTCCTATAGCTGACTTTCGTTTGTACGGATCACGAATTAATTGCTCATTTTTTTTAGAAAGCAGATGTTTTACTGATTCGCGAAGATAAACACCTATTCGTATTTGCGTTATTTAATGCTTTTGATGGTAATGGAAAAAATGACGTAATCCACTTAAAACAATATTAAAAAAAAAGAAGATTCATTTTCAAACACAAGCAAACCTCATTTAAAAGCAAAAATTAATGATACTTAATTATTGGTATCAAGTTACCAATTTCATTTTTTCTTTTACACGATTGATATGAATCAATTTCGAAATTCGAATTAGTTTATTTTCTTCTCATAGAACATTTGAGGGCATGATTTTAACGATGTTTAATTTGATTTAAAAAATCAAATAATATGTTAGAGCACATGATTTACTCCTAATTATTTCATATTTTGTTAGTTAAAATCATTCAAGCTTTTTGACAAAATAAAAAAAAACTTGCTTATTAATTTTTTACCACATTAATTGATTTGGTGTCAGGAAAAATTATTTTTGTTTTAGTCGCCAACATCGTATCTTCATTTAATATTTAACACAGCATTTAATTATATTATTTGCAATTCTTTACAATGTAATCTACATAGCCGTATATGAATAGATGTTTAAAGTTCATTATATCATAATCTTTTAAGTTAAACTACTCGCATATAGTGACCAGCTATTGCCCTGGTGATGATGGTTATATTTCATTACAGTTAAATCGTTTTAGTATAACATCATGCCCATGATTTTGGCATGTACCAGATATTAAAGCAGTATTATTTTAATTGCTTTACATATATTTTATGCATTGTGCGTCTGAGCTTATCTATTGAAGACCAGTTATCTATTGAAATTCAGTCCCATCATACACTTTTTTTATTCGTCTTGCAAATTTCACAAGATATTAAATAGAATTAGAATGGATGAAATGGAATAAAATCAAGCGATTAAATATTTCACGAAACGATGGAAATGGTTTGAATCTCAAGGCAACAAACAATTTACTCGTGAGAATGATTGAATCAATCTCCTACTATTACTCAAGGCAGCAATGCAAACTGCTATTGAAAATTAGACAAAAAATATTTTAAAAAAAAAATCGCAAAATTCAGAAAAAAATTTGCACGAATATGAAATTATTATCACTGAAAGGATAATTAAAAAAATTTAATGACGCAAAAATCATATTTGTTTTGTAATATTTGTGGAAGTTATGATGAATAAGCTTCAAAATTTCTTTTATTTTTCTGAATTAAAATGCTAGTTAAAATTTTTAACAAATCATTCCGAAGCGCACATGAAATATTAATAAAATTAAGTAACAAGTTAAGGCTCCTAAGTATATTTGTGCCAAATTTTTTAAGTTCCAAATTTTGGAAGTTCTAGGTCAAATGATCTGACCTGTAAAGCGCATACACACAGAGAGAAAGATAGACAGACAGAAACACACACACACACATTCATCTTTATTATTACCAGAGATTACAGCAAAATACTTTGCACGTTAATTTAAAATTGCAACAATATTGTGTTGTAATAAATATATTTTATGTATATGTCTTATTCTGCTTAAGTTAGGAATAACAATGTAGGTTGAGATAACAAATGTTTTTAAATGATATTTCTGAATTTTGTATATTTTAAAGAATTTTATTATTATTTTCGTAAGCAAAATCTATCAAGTTTCTTTTGTTCGATTTTAAAATCTGTAATTAATTTGTTATTATCTTTTGTTCAGTTTTTTCTAATCTTTTTAAAGCGAGTTTATTATCAGTGGTGAATTTATATATTTTGCTGCCTTCATGTTTTAACATATATTTAACAGGTTGATAATTTATTTTAGGTTAATATTTTTATATTTAATTAATTTTAAGGAAATTAATTAACATTTATTTATCTATTATGACCCAAAATTGCCTGGCTTCTACATTTTTACACATTGTAAATTCAAGTAAAGGCTCCGTGTTTATTGTATACTCTAATAATCAAATAACTGTATTGTAACGTATAGGAATCTGATCAATTATATAAAGTGTTAAAATAATCTAATATTTAATAATTCACAGAGGAATAATTTGTATATTTTTTTTACAGATTAATTTATTGGAAAAAGGAAATAATGTTTTTTAATCAACCTACTCGTAGCCTCTTCTATGCCTACCTGTTATTCGGAAATCCACACTGCTTGGTTTTCTTCAATTCCAACAAATGTGACGAGGTCAAAATTGTTACTTAGCTATGTATTCTGTACTACGAACACATTCGTCACAGATGCCTTTCAGAATATGCTGACTGTATTCTTTTAGAATTGTGACAATTCATGCTACCGATTAATTTATTTTTGATGATAAACACTTTTTCTTTCCTCACGGCATAGAAGATGGTCGAACATATTTCTCTAAACTTTAATTGGCCTTTCTTTCTTTTCTTAAATATTTTAATTGGCATTTGCATTATAATCTTTCATTCTTAAGAGTTTTATCTATGACGTTCTCGAGGTGTGATCTAGTTATGTAGTTCGCAATATATCCATATTGTTATCTGCTAACTTCAGTCATTCAAATACCTAAACGAGGCTTAGTGCGTGGGCGGTGTCAATTATGCTTATTATTTAATGCTGAATGCTCTAATTGTCATCTTTGCAATGAATATTACAATATCTATGTTCACAGAGATACAGATAATACAGAATTGCTTATATCCAATGGCGGATCTTCAATCACACCGTTGGATTTAATGGCGGATTTAGGCAATTTGTGGCTCTAGGCAGAGTACATTCCAAGGCTCTTAAAAATTATCAGTATATAATAATAAATGGAGTTTATCGGAAAATATCATGGAAAAATGATTGAAATAATAAAATTCTTGAAAAATTAACATAGTTATTAGTTAAAGGTTGCTCCCCCCCCCCCTTTCCTTAATTTTTATGATAAATAATAACGAATGAATAAATTTCATTCAAACATAAACATAAAAATTATTATTCTACAGGATGTTTCAAATTAGAAATATTGTAATAAAAATTATATGAACAATTAATATTCCAAACTATTATAAATAATTTCAGTAATTAATAAAATACAATAAATAATTCAGTAATATAATCCAATATATATGAAATAAATTTCACTAATTTTTTTAATAACTCAGCGTACACACACACTGCTGTCCTAATCTCTATTTCTGTTAATAATAAAGATGAATGGGTGTATGTCTTTATGCAGACGCGAAATTAGGGTGCATGTGCAATTAATGTGCAAAGATAATGCACATTAAGAGACTTTTTTTAACCCATTTTCCAATTCCAGCAAATTTTTAGCTTAATGAACACTCTTATTATTTATTTTATATTAATTTCTATTTTAGAAACTATGCGAAAAGGCTTCTATTTATTTATTATGATTCGTGCCTAAATGGTATTCACGTTTGTATCCAATTTTATTATCCATATACTACTGTACATTAAATATGATAATAGGTTAAAATAAAACTAACTGGTGCCTGACTAATTATATTTGATTTTGAGAGCTAACACTACTCTTATATTTTGTTATTCATAGAATTCGTATTTTAAAGTATTGTTTTTGTATTTTACACAAACTTATTTATTCGATAACAAGGCTAATAACAACTTTTAAATCAATCTGCCTGCAACCTCCCTCCCATCAGCCAAGCGATCACAGGCACTTGCTTAGTCCGTATAAGTGGAAATATGCCTCTGGTTGGACTAAAGAGAAAGGCGACACAGGACGATTGAAAAATGTTGTTAGCCTAGTTACCAAATAGATTTGCGAGAAATATACAAAATATATAAAACACAATAATACAGAGTATAAAAAATAAAAATATTTAATAATTAATTAAAATGTAAGTAATAATTTTAAAATTAAATAGTTAATTAAAGTATAAATAACTATTTTGATATATTAGAATGTAAATAATTCATGGATTATTTAAGTCATATTCCACCTGAAAGATCATGCAAAATGACCATTTTAATTTTATATTTATATTGGGATTTATTATTCTTTTATTACCTTCCATAATAATTAAATAGTTATGTATGTAAAAAAAAAGAAATCATTAACTAATATCTATAGTTGATTTTTTTAAAAATTACTCTAATTTATTAAAACATTATTAACATATTAAAAAATAAATTTTTAAAAAGTTATATTTTCTTAAGTAAAATATAATTTATAAAGACAAATTATAAAATTATAAACTTTTAAATTATAATAAAATATAATATATATATTATAAAAATATTACGATAAAAAATGATAACTAACTAATCAAAAAAATAACTAAAATAAATCATTTATAAGTTGATTAAGTTAAAAATATGTGGAAATGTGAAACTAAATAGATCAATTATTATCAGTGGGGTCTCATAATCTGCATTGCCTAGGGTCAAAAAATGCCTGAATTTGCCACTGCTTAGAGCATAAGCAATAAGAAGGAAATTCGTAGGAATTCGTAATACTAATGAACCTCTTGCGTCCATATTCATAAACGTCTCATCAAGAATAAATGAGGTTATTTATTTGTTTCTGCTATTTCAATCGCTTTTGCAATAATGTTACAACGGAAAATAAATGACCCGTTCGCTAAAGAAAGTTCTTTTATAGTGGGACTTTTTAAATTCAAACGATTATCATTCGAATTCTTTTCTTTGTTTTGCAGAATTTCCTTTCAAGTGATGTTCAAATATCATCTATAATTCTTATTTTCTTCTTTTTTTATTTATTTAAAGTCAAAAGTTAATAATTATTTTTATTCCAATTTATTTTCTTCAGTTAGATACGATTCTAACTTGATCTAAATAAAATCATACTCATAAGTTATAAAATCATTAACTGCTTTTTCGTAGATTAAAAATAAAGTGAAATTATTTATTTTAAAATTATCAAAGACCTTTAATCAATTTATGAAAAACAAATGATTTAAAGATTTGATGAAACAATGAAATAAGTTTGAACTTACTTTTCGTTTATTTTTTTATTCTCTCATATACGAAATAAACAAAAAGAAAGCGTTATATTCGTAAAAAAATTTGAGATTTCGATGATTTCCGAAAAACACATTTTTTTGGAATTATATTTGTCTGTCTCCCGTTCTCTTAACTCTAAAGTCTGCATTGCGTTTTTGAGATATTTGTAGGCACGATAACTTAAAAATACTCTGAGCTAGACGAATGAAATATGGTGTGTGTTCTTAAAAATAAATTTGTGAATTTCTATCAATTTTTGGACGAAATCCATCCACAGAAAATCTGCCTATCTCTGTAAGAGTACAATTGCATGCAATAACTGCAAAACTTAAGAATTTAGATGGATAAAAATTGGTTACACAATAAAATTTAAAATGTATATATGTATTAAATTTCGAACAAAATCCGCCAAGGCTAGGCAGTCAACTGGTCTGCATATTCTAGTGTATGTAGACACAATAATTCAAAAACGTAGAAATTTAGGTAAATGAAATTTGGTATGTTGTTACTAAAATTGTAGTTCTATATAAAATTTTGGTTTCAGTCAGCTGAGAACATGGCGTCCAAAAAAGGAATACCCAGTTATTCTTTATTACACAATGAAACCCAAAATTCTTACATGCATATTCTGTCACTCCATGAAAAATGGAGAAGAACGAACATTCTGCCTGTGTTGTAACCCATCCCCCGATCTCCGATTCCTAGGGTAATAAAAATCTGAGCATTCGTGGTATTTACGGCCTTGCCAAAGGTCCACCATTTTTATCCGAGAGTATAATAACATCTTTATTATAAAAACGAAAGTAAGTATGAGAGAAAAGTTTGGAGAAACCACTTTCGTTGGTTTAAAAAGATTTGATTAATTTTTCAATTAACCCTTTCTAGGGCCGTGGGAAGTATGCTTCCCACCAAATTTATCAATCTTTGTATGAAATTCTGACAAATGTTTTCAGTAAGTCAGAAACTTAGATGCTTCAGTTCTTTATCTTACACAAAATGATGTGTCTGGATTTGTTCCTTAATTATTAATTAACCAAATTAATTAATTAATCAAATTAAATTTATCTAATAAGCTAAATGAATCCCTTTTCTTATTCTAATTTCAAGCCTAAAAATATTTTAACATAAATGACTAGAAAAAAATGACCCTTTAAAGGGTTAACTGAAATTTTATCTAAAGTTTTGGAAAAAAAAATCGTTTTTTGCAGCTATTTTTAATTTCTAAAATATATTTCATTTGATAATTTTAAACCAGAGAATCTATTCTTTAATGTGCTAAAAGAACAATCTCTACTAATATTAGAAAACGTAATTGAACAAAGAGTGTTAAATGTGAGTGATCGAGTGTATCTTACGAGTTTATTATATTTCAAAAATAATTTAGCACTATCTTAAAATAACAAAAAAGTTACCTTTATAAAGATATCAATTTCATTTCCATGCCACTTTTTTTATCCAATTTTAATAAATGATTTAAATTTTATTTGATACACAATCCGTGACGATGTTTTTATTGTTATGATGAAATTCAGACTGATTTTACAATTCTGTCAAATCATTCAATCATGTGCTTTTACCAGTGTTAATATTGATAAAAAATTGTTTTTGTTAAGACATTAATTCCGAAGAAGCATTTACACATCCTCTTTTGTTTCATAATATTTATATATACATTTTTTAAAAATGTGCAAGTTGTAATTTGTAATAACCTGATACCGTTAAATTCATATTTTGGGAAATTTTAAATAAATGCATTTTATAATAATAGTTTAACAGCCAGGAAAGTTAATATTCTGTTTGAAACAATCTGGTCACCAAAGACGGGTAGTTAATGTACATAAATGCGAATAAGTTTATTTTGCTCTTTATTCTTAGTCACGTTACAAGTTTTTGCATGTTTATATTGTCACTGTGCGCACTCTGGATTCTGGATCTATTTCTAGAGATGAGGTAATAGGCACTTTGCTATCTGCACTATTGACTCTATTGTTGCAGAAACAAAGAAAATAAAGAAGACAAGTTACACACGACAGTTTTCTCACGTTGCTTTGGAATGGTTTGAGCAATCACAGGAAAAATGTAGTCATTGTATTGTATTTAGTTGGGTTAAGTACTGGAACAAAAATTCAAGACTTCGAATCATGTCGCAAGGGCTTTGTACAATGGAAAAAGTTACTAAAAAGTCTAGGCTCACAAAAAATGGATCCCCCCCCCAAAAAAAAATTGAAAATAGATGCATTGAAGATGTTTTAACTACAGTGAAAAATGAATGACACAGTAATCTGTGCGGCTTGAATTAGCCTATTTAAGATTATGATAATGCCAAATGGTAAAATCAATATCTTGAAGATAATTTCTAATTCTTGTGAATTAAAAGATAAAAAAATTCAAAATATTACGCATTTTTGAAAGACTTTTGATTTATATTATGTTTAATTGATTATTGCAAAAGAAATATTAAAGATGGTTGGATGCCATTTTCCTCCATTTATGAATGATTAAATGGCATGTACTCAGGGTCGTCTTAACTGGTCTAATTTGTTGGTTCACAGTTGCCATCAATCCTAAAAATTTATCAAACTCATCATGATTTTGAATTAAAATTATTTAGTTATAATTTCAAATGAGTTAAAATAAAATATGATTAGAACTTATACATAGAGTGAGACGGAAATTTCAAAAAGGCTAAAGAATTATTTATGATTATTATCAAGATAATCTAAGATAAATTAACAGTTTTATGCATGAAATATGACATATTTAAAATACAGAACAAACTAAAATAACTGATACATTTGCTTTAAATAAATGTTGTAAAATATTTTGAAATTGATAAACAGTTATACCAATCAAATAAATAATTGTAAAAGTGAAAGAAGCAGAGTGTTTACGCACTCATATAAACATATTATTATTACATTAATTTATATTATCTAAATATATAAAATTTGCACACTTAAAGAATACTTTTTTTATACTATAAATTAAAACGCGTTTTTATTTTTCATCAAATAAATAATTTTTAAAAGGTGATATAAAATACGATGTACCTATACAGGCTATTGCAGTATTTTTGTATCAAAAATATACATAGAATGTAATGGAAAATACTTTTTTAATAATGTAACCAATGAAATCGAGTAGTCTATAGGTGGGCGTATCTATTTCGAAAAAGTGTCAATTTGCAAAATTATAGGATGTTACATATGCAACAAGGAAATTTTTTTTTTATCCTCAATTGTTTTACTGTTAGCTATGCAATTTTGATGGGCTATTGATGCGCAAATTCCCCAGGGTGCTCATATTTATTTAGACAGCATTGACCTTAATTAATGAAAACTGAAGTTGATAAAGCGCGAAAAGCTGAGCGGTATATTATTATGAGCCTTATATTCCAACCAAATTGTCACGAAAAATATTTAAAAAATACATCAAAGTAATTTTATTGATTTAAGATGTTGGGCTGATTGGAAAAGGAGGATTAGGGAAGAGAAAGAAAGGTTTGAAACATCGGTTTTTCTTTTGAATAAGAGGCTATTAATTTAAAAGGTAAATTTTTAATTAAAATGTATAAGTATTAAAAAGATCTATAAGACGAAATATAGAAATGTAAGATAGCTTAATTAAGTATAGAGTAACTTTTAAAAGAAATGTTTTAAATTATTTTTTAACTTTTGAGATCACAGTTAAATTCGTGTAACGCAGAACTGGAGGTGAAAGGGGAAAAAATCAGATCGACCCAATCATTGTTTTCCTGGGAAATTGAACTTTAACGCGAAGAAGAAAAAAATCATATAAGTACTTTTTAATCCATCTAAATTTATGGATCGAAATAAATAAATAAATCCTATTCTAAAAATAAAATTTTAAGATTTCTGATTGCACTTTAATAGCAACAACAGACCAGAGAGAAACAGGAACTAATAAACCAAATCAATAATTTATTAATCAATAGTAAAGACTTAGAAGAACGCAAATAATAGACAAAATCAGATTAAATCGTACAGATAACAACACAAGTGCCCCAAAACAAATCATGAGTAATAGCATTCCATAAGGAATTGCTTCGAAAGTCTGAACTTTTACAAGCATTTAAGATACATTCCAATTATATAATAAGAACTCCAAAAGGTATTCAAAGTACATTCAACAAAGGTTAAATTTAAACCACAATTTTTAACCAATAGAAATTTTGAATTAATCACAAAATAAATTATTAACAATTCTACACATAATTACAATGAAATGGTCTATGGCACCATCTTGGGGAAAATCCAGCACCCCTTACAAGGTTAGCAGCATGATATATTTGTAAAAACGAATAGACACATTCATTGGAGATTCGTAACTTTCTATGTGCTGACAATCTGAGTTATCGCTGTTTACAGAAATTTTCAATTTACTATTTTAAAATTAACATAAATAAAGTGATTGCATTTTTTCCCCTCTTTCAAACATAATTTTACTCTTTTGTAAGAAAAAAAAAAAAAAAATGTAATCAAAGAGCTCAATCGTAAGTGGTCTCAAGAGTTTGACGATTATCTAAACTTCAGACCTCCACCGAGTCCAAGAAAATAATTTTTGTAGTTATATTTCTGTCTGTGACCAAAATAATAATAATAATAATTAAAAAAACAAAACAAAAAAAAAAAAAACACAGACACAACGAGCTAAAAAGTTGAGAATTGGTATGTAGTTTTCTTAACAAAATTGTATATCTGCAAAAAATCTTAGAATTTGTTTACAGGAAGTTTTATTGTTTACCTGCACGCATGTTAACATGAAAGCTAAAAAACAATGAGCTAGATGGATGAAATTTGGTAAATGATTTTATTATTAGAAGTCTAGATCTGCGTCAAATTCTGGACCACATCTATTTATACAGATATTGTCTGTTAATTTACTCATATGTAAGTGAATGCGACGAAGTTAAATTCAAGGTTCAACATATTGCGAAAATATACCAAAAAGTGAAGGGGAAAATACATTCTTAATACTTTTTCCCTTCAAAATTTAACAGCTTAGGAATGGTAATCAATCAGCTGTCTTTCAGGCAAAACATCACATCTCTTAACTTTAATTGAATAAATAGATATCAAAATAAATTAGAGAAGTTATCAATTGATACTTCTTGTGTACAGCCAACCACACTGCCATCACTGAATGAAGCAGTATCGACAGAGTCATCTACTGATATGTAAATAAGAGGCTGTGATTATCCCCCCCCCCATTAAAGAAACATAGATCGAAATATTTGTTCACAGTTCAAACAGAATTAAGGGGGGGGGGGGAAGGACGATGACAAATTTCTTTATAAACTGAAACTAAACAGACGATGCAAATTTGCATGACGGAGCAATATGTTTAAATGAATGAAAAAATACCAAACACATCATATCATCATTATTCTAAATATTAGCATTAATTATACAAGAAATTGAAAATTGCAATTGCTCAACAATTTTGAATTCCAACATAAGCCGGCCTCACACCATCAATAAAGAGGTGGCATTCCAGGTTATTTTATTCTTTAACGACCATGCAAATCATAGAGTTTATATCTCAGCTCTGTGATGCAAATAGATTGATTTACGAGCTCTGTTCTACCTCCACTTCAATCCCCTTAGGGGAATGTTTTCTTCTTCTAGATACTGCAAGTCTGTCCAGCAGCTGTGTGAAAGTTAAATTCAAAATTCAACAGAAGTGGACTGAGAGATCAGCATAAGTGGAATATCCAACCTTCCAGTCTCTGCCATGATGGTTCTGACCAGTTTTTACTTTCTCGTATACATAGAAGAGAAAGTATAGTAATCTTCCAAAAATTCGAACTCGAGATTTTGACGAATCTTTCTGCTTTAAGCCTCCAGGAGTTCGAAAAACACAATTTTGAAAACGTCTGTCTGTGACGAAGGCAAAAAACGCTTTCGGCTAAACGATTCAAATTTGGTATACTGCAAATTTACAAAATTCTATCAAATTTTGTGCAAAATCCGCTCAGAGGAAATTCTCTGTCTGGCTGTTCGAATATAATTTAACATGATAACTACAAAACGGAGAGAGCTAGACAGATCAAATTCGATACATAGAATTAACATTTATAGTCTAGACACTATCAAATTTTGAGCCAAATTCAACAAGGATCGACCGTCTGCACTTTCAGAAACATGTAAATTTAATAATTCAAAGATGCAATGACTTAAATAAATCGAATTTGGTATTTTGTGACAATGTGCCGTTCTGTGTCAAATCTGTTTTTGAACCGGTTGAGAAAAGTCTCTAAAGTACAAATTCGATTTTCGCATACTATTGATGTCATGCCAAGGATTAATCGTCAAAAATCTCGTCAAGGATCACACGATAGATTCAGTGAAAAAGCTAATTTCACGCCAAAAGTTAATATTTCTTAACTGTTATACGCCAATGCCATGCAAGGCGTTCTCTGCCATTGGCAAGTTTATTGGAAAGTATGTTTTGGGGTAACCACGCTTCCTGGTTTATATTAATGATAGAATTTGCAGAGCTACCATTCCATTGATATAGCATGAAAGTCTACAGTTTTTTTAAAGATAGTTGTCTTTCCGACTTATGAAAATTGAGCAATAGTTCAAGGCAATGATAAATCTTTATCAACTGCAATATTTAATCTTGTTTCATTAAGATGATTTCAGAAGCACATAAGATTACAATTTTATTTTTAATCTTGCAAATAATTTAATACAGATTACTAGTTTAAGACACAAAAACAACCTTCAAGACAAATAAAAATGAAGATAAATTTTTTTTGAAATGCCAATATATTTTTTATTTTATAGGAAAACAATAATTATATCTGGTAAGTGAATGCAAAACATCCTCAATATTTTTCAAGATTGTCTTATTGGCAAAGCTGCTATTCACAACTCATAGCATGTCTTATAAAAAAAAGTGTTAATACTCAAATACCAAATTGAGTTATTGTTGATTCATAGGTTTTTAATGAAGAGCCGATAACATCTCCAAAATTCGTGTCTGGAATATCATTAAGATTGATAACCAAAACAGTTTTGTAGAGATTGAAAGACTGAATCTGTGGTTTCGGAGAAATTGAATGTGTGAATCGTGCTGGTTATTAAGATTTAAAGGGAAAGAAGGCAAAAAAAAAAATGTATTCATATATTGCCAATGTGTGTGTGTATATATATATATATATATATATATATATATATATTGTAGATTCTGTAGAAACGAACTCAAGATTATTGTTCCTCGAAACTATCAATAGTTTTTTTTCAGACAATACTGTCCATAGGGCATATTTATTTGAAAAATTTCACACTATAGATAGTTTTCTTTAAGAACTACTACCAATACTTTATGGGGCCTCGGTGGCAAGGTCTCGGACCCGGAGGGTTTCAGGTTCCAGATCCGATTCCTAAAAAATACCGTCGTGTAAGTGGGTCTGGTGCACGCTACATCCGTCGGGGCCAAAAGTTCTCCCACTGCTGTGCAGGACATTTGGAAAGGGGGGTGCCAGCTCAGGCGTCATTCTCGCCATCTGACCGCGGTTCAAAATTTCGAGGTCTGTCCCAAAATGGCCCCAGTGATGCTTTAAGACGGGACGTTAATATAACTAAACTAAAACCAATAGCTTATAGCACTGAAATTATCTGGTGGTGGATCATGCATTGTGACAACAGGAGCATTATAAATCATAAAATCAAAGTACTTAAATTTACAAAGTAATTAAATTTTGCCTTTTAAAATTAATTTTGAATTGCTAATTAGTTTAATAAAGATCAGATTTTTTATGCCACATAAACAATTTTTTAAAAAGTTTCATAGCAATTTTGATTTTTAGTTTACTCTCAAACATAAGTGCATGCCTTAAATCTTGGAACAGATACTCTAATTATGAAGATGATGCAACTTATCACACATTGATGTATATTTTTACAATTGCACATTTATTTTTGGCACAAAAATAATTAATATTTATCTAATTAATAGTTTTCACACAATAGGCCAAAAGATACTTTTATACAGGACTGTAGGAATACTTTTGAAATTGGTAAATGTATATTTATGCAAATATATAACAATTAAGCTTTCAAATATTTGTCGAAACATATAATTATGCATATACATATATAAATCTGTATGAATGTATGTTTGATTACCTTGTAAATAGAGATGGCCACATTAATCCAACTATTTATGACTTCTGTAGTCATAAATAGTTGGGATTTTCTTGTATCCAATATTGGCTAGTTGTCCTTGGACAGCTCATTTGATATCTTCCATAATAAGAAAATTCAGTTATTAGTGACATAAAAAAAAAACTCTCGGGCCTTTTTTGTATTCAGGCGTTGATTAAATGCATAAGTATGTTAATGTAAATATGTATGTATGCAGTATATTAAGAATTATATATTGGCCACACATACATAAAAACACCTGTTCTACTATGTACTAGCATACATATTTATATATGTATGTAAATACTTATATGGAAAACACTACATTAAGTAATGCACTCTATACTATCTATATAATAAATGTAAATACATATCATGCTTGTAATTAATACATGAACAAATGTTCTCAGATTGTAAATAATAAAGATGGGGAAAAAAAGCAAATAAACCCCGATGAATGTTTGATAGGAAATAATGAAAGAAGTTGAAAATAATTTTGTAAGTAACTCTAATATTATTAAAAAAATTCAATGCAGACAACATTTTAATAATATCTCGACAAAAACAACAGGAAAAAATATCTATATAAATAAAAATGCTAATGATCATTTGTTCAAAATCTTAAAAGTTCTTGACCAATTTGACACAATGGTCCATTCCAATATGTGCGTTTTATATACTTTTACATGAATACTACACCCATGACAATTAAAAAGAAAAAGCATTATTTTTTGTTCATAAAAGCAGTACATGCTATATTAAATATTTTTTTATTCCATTTCAATGTTCCCGATTGCATTTTAATATATATCAATTAATTTTCTTTTTGATTTATTTATTTGTAGTGTTAGAACTGATCTGTCATATATTAAAATGTTTATTTTGAGAATATTATTATTTAATTTATTTTTTTATTATTTTTTATCTCTTTGGAGTTCAAGTATATTGAAATGTTTTTTTTCTCAATGCGTTGAAATTCAGCAGTGTCAATTAGTCTGTGTTTGAATTGAAACATACAGTTAGTATTTTTTTCTTTGTTTTTAGTTTTCATTTTTTTTAACATTTTGCAATTTTATTTGTTAGAATCTAGCATATTTAAAGAAAGCATGACAGGTAGACTGTATGCCATGCACCTTAACCAAGATGAAGGCTTCTTTCCTCGCATGCTGTTGGTAAATGTTCCAAGTCCTTCATCTTTCCAACAGTTGTCGATGGTACTACACTTTACATTCTATGCCCAGCTACAAATTTATTAAAGAATGATCAACACTGGTATGCATGCATTCATGTTGTTTGCAACACATCACATTCAAATAAAAGTCATGCATTGTTAGCAATTATATTCATCGCCTGATTTCCATCTCCAACAAAGTAATGGAAAAAAACATAACTCACACATGGCCTAAGATATTTTCTGTCAAATACACAGATTGCTTCTCATGCACACAATTATATGTTGCATGTTCTTGAGTTGGCAAAACAGACAATTATCAAATCTGCACAGACAATGGGGCAACAAAAAATATTGTATACCCACAAGCATTGTGAAATTATATATATGGGAACTTATGCATTTTCTCTTTTCCATTTAAAGAGACTGAACCAGAGCAAAGCGTGGTTGGATACAGCTGGTTTAAAATAAAAACAAGTTCTTTATAAAGCTCAATTACGGATTTAATCTGACTTAAATAGTTTTCAAACATCAAAGCAAATTTTGCAAGAAAAACTTTCTTTATTGCCACTAATTAAAAATTCCAATAATGTGTTTTAAATATTTGAAAAACTAAATACACCATATGTAAACATTTAGAGCCAGGGAATAAATTTAGATCACAATGTGTAATGAGGAATTTCGGTACAAATACCCATAGAAAAAAGGAGTTTGTTGTGACAAGCATATATTGTTTATTAGAGTACATTAACCATGAGAGGGAAGAGGGCTGGCATCGAGAATTACTAACAACAATAAAAAGTTAAATTAACAGAAAATTGGTTAAACATTTGTCTAACATAGCAACCTCTGATTAACTGAACAATAGAAATGAGCAGCAGTAGATTCAGTATGCATATGTTATAAAGACTTAAGAATTTAAAAAATACAAAATATCTTCGATGTTTATAAAAAATTTTATATAAAGGAAAAAATAAATCTTTTTTGACAAGATCATCATAATCATAAAAATAAAAATGATTTTATTCCCCTTTAGAACTTACAGAATACAAGTGCAGTGCATTTATATTAGACACAGAAAAAATATATGAATTATAACAGCATACAGGAATAAATATGCAGATCATAAAATAGTAATACAATGGAAATATTAACTTAAGATAAAACAGAATATGCTAAATGCTCATAATAATGAAAATAGCCATTAAAGGATGTTTGATACTGGTTAGTAATGACTTGATCTTTGGAATTTAAACTAACCTTCAAAATATCAATGCCCTTTTCATGCCTTAGAGAGCATATTTTTTACTTCACTTTCGATTAATAATCACACAGAAATGTCCATGCTGATATAAAGCTAATGATGTTTTTAATACAAAACATAGGCATACAATCATAACTACTACAACAGTTATTTTATCTCAGTAGGACATTTTGCCATCAATAACTAAAGCTTTAGTCATTTTCATCAAGTGATATAAATGAATTAAAATATTAAAATTCATTAAGTTCAAATTTTTAAATGAATATTGGAAAAAAACACACACATATAGATTACTATTTAAATAAAAAGCTATTATTCATTTTGCGCTCACAAGTAATATGTTTCTATGTTTTGAAAAAAATGCATGATAAAAGGCAAAAAACTAAACCGTTTGAATGAAATGTAGTAAACATTATATTCACAACAACATACTTCCACTTAATTTATTCAACTAATGGATTGAATGAAATTTTTACACTTCCATCAATAAATGTTAATGCAATTCTATATACAAAAAACTTTTAAAGAATGGTGGTGAAAATTGTCTTTTTGATGATGAATAATAAAAATCCACTTGGACAGTATACACATGTTTTAAAATGATTTTCCAATTTTTGTATGAAGTAAAAAGACAGCATAACCTATGGAAGAAAAATGAAAGTTACAGCACAAGAATGCACAATCATTCTATTAATTCTAATGGGATAAAAGTAATATAAATATATTTCAATAAAAAATTCCAATGAAGAAAAATCATAAAACCTGCTTTAATTTAAACAATCCATCCACCACTTTTTTAAAAGCAGAACCAGCTTTAAAAAATTTTTTTTTTATCTTTCATGTATATATTCCGCATCATAGGATATTACATTATACAGAACATGTCTTATCAAAAAACTTTACACAAGCCTCTAAATTATTAATCAATATGGGGAGGGGGAGATGAGAACTAAAAGTTAAAAGGGGAGTGGAGATTTATTTAAATTAAAAATAGTGGTCCTCCGCCCAAGAGAATTAAACAAAAATTATTTAAAAATAATATACCTTGCAAATCCTTCTCACAATATGGAAGAATTCTCAGTATGTTTTATTCTATGTATAAAATATTCATGAGATTTAAAAACCAAAACATGTGTCTTATCTAAAGGTTCATTTTTTAAAGCTGTTTGACCAAAAGAATTTTCCACTTACAAATTTGAAGAAACAAATATAACATCCATGAACAATTAAATTATAAAATATATAAATTCTCAATAAGATTTCACATCCAATATTACTTATAAAAAAATTCATTTATCTACCAAGAAAATACCAAAATATAATTCATTACAAAACATATAACACTTTAAATTAAAAATTTTAGGATAATATACCATCTTTATTCTCAACATTCCTTAAACTTTCAAATGCCACTATTCATTTATTAGACAAGACTTAAAACAAAACTTCAAGAGCAATATTACCATTTTGACAGAAAAACACAACTGCACCGCATTGATGACTACCAAAATTATCATGCTGATGTTCTGTAAAAGAAAATTACAATGTTATATTTATGTCAAGAACTGCAGTTAGAAAATAATAACTATTCCAGTTTCTTTTCCCTGCTTTACATTCAATAAAAAAGAAGTTGACAAATACTAATAAGAAAAGTCATTTTTTCTTCCCTTGCAATTGTACAAATACATAAAACATTATATTTAAAGTTGTAAAAATTTAAGCTTTTCCATCAATTTTGATGCTGCAGTTTTATACAAGTATTAATATTTTTTTCCCATCAAATTCTAAACAGGATGTTTACATATAAATAGGAGTAAATAAATAAATTGATATGCATCTATATATTATCATGTAAAATAGGGAAAGTAGTAATAATTTAATGTCATTTTTATGTTTGCTGTACAAAAATTAAGACAACAGAACACGGAAAATTTATTTATTATTATTTGTTTAAATTCAAAGCAATCTAATTACAAAATGTATTTGAAAATTATTTTGCAAAATTAATTTTTTTTAAAAACTGAACTTTAAATTATTTTTAAAAAATTGAAATTTAACATTAAAATCAAACAGAAGCTTACCCTTTATTATCAGATGCTGCTGCATCTGGCTTTCTATCTTCCTTCTCGGCTAAAAAAAGCAAGGAAAATGGTATAAATTCATATTTTATATCAGAAAATAATTTGAAAAGAAGAATATGATTTTTTTTAAAGAAATCATTCAAATAAATACTTAAAAAACCCAATTTTATTTAATTATGCAATTAATGATAAATATTTTTTCAGAAAGAAAACTGGACTTAAGATAAACATGTTATTGACACATACAGAATTTGAAACATTAAAAGTAACTCAAGCAATTAAAGCAAGGATAGTTGTATGATTGAAAGCTTTATTGATTTACCAAAAGATAATTCTGTTTTAAAATTGAAAAAATTAAATGATTCTCCAAATTCAATGACAAGCTATATTCCCTCTATATTCACAATAAAATTGTTATTTATAACAAATCTTTATTATTTATTTAAATACACAAGATTTTGTGACATTTGCAGAAACTACTCATGATGCTCCAAAAATTTAAACTCATACAGAATTGAATAACTAGATATAAAATTTCTAGCTAGCATTTGTTGAATATATAGATTTACATCTTAAGTATTAATAAATTGTTATAATTCATATTTTAATCCTTGGTGATTTATTCAGTTCTTGTAACATAAACTTTTGTTCTTGGGTTTATATTCAATACTTAAAGCATGCAGCTACCTTTGATATCGGAATCTTTCTTTGTACCATCAGTATCTTCATTCTTGTGTTTCTTTTTTGGTCGATGAGAACGCACATCCCGACGACCATCTCCTTCGTCTTCACTATCAGAGAACTCTTCATCACAAGCTATTCTTTTCTCAGAAGCACGTATGCTGATGCGCTCATCCGGATTTTCTTTGTCTTCATCTTCACTTTCATTGTCTATTGCATCTTCAGGAATGGCTATAAAATAATATCTTAAAGTTACTAATATGCAACACAACAGTTGAGTACATTTAAAAGCAACATATCTAATTCATTTGCCTTGCTTTTAAGAATTATATTAAATATTTGAATGAAGTTATGTTCCATGCATGGAAAAATGGACACTAATAAGCAATAAATAAAAAATGAAAAATATAGACGTAATTTTTCATATACCATGTTTTATGTAAAGCACTAAAAAGGCAAATAATGAACTTAAAACATTAAAAACTTGACATTTTTCACTTAATTAAAAGTTAAGGAGAATTCAATAATGAAATTGAAGCTATATAAAATAATATACTGAATAGTTTCTCTGTATTACAGAGTATTTTATAAGAATAAAATTCAAGAATTTAATACAAGTTTCAGTTAACTATACAACTAAAATTGAATAAACAACTTACGCTGCATCTGAACACCAGGGGCATGGGGCAACATTCTGAGGTTTTCAAATAATCTTGTCCTATAAGATAATTATTGAATTCTTAATTTTTCATTACTTTATTAGTTATCAACAATTCAAAAAAAAAAGTATAATTGCAACATTTTAATTACAATTTTTAATTATTACTTTTTATTAAAGATTTTATTTTAACCCAACAGCTAAAATAAAAATCTAATAAAACATTAAAGAAAAAAAAATATCTTCAAAAAAAACTTAACATTATGGGATTTTAGAGAATATTATTGATGCAATAATTAATTGTACAATCTGCATACAACTTTCCATGGAATATGCATTCCATCTGCAGGTAGGAAGAGCTACAGATTTTTTTCACCAAAAATTTTTTTATTGCTTTTTGTAATTTATGCAGCATTTGAAACAGTTTACACTTTTAACATAATTTTTTGGCACTAAGTGAAATGAAAACTTAAGCAAACTTTTTATTAGAAATGTAAATAAGATCTAAAAATTTTTGGATTATATTAAATGCTAGTTTTCAAAATGCAAACAGTAAACTTTCATGAACAGAGAACATAACAGTGCCAGATCAAAAAAGCATTCTTGATATGAAACGCTCCTTCGCTGATAAAACCAAATAAAATAGGAATGTAATATATTTTCCCTTAAGAGAACATTTTATTCAAAAAGCTACATAATTTACAAATCATTTATATATAAAGTCATTTATTTTAAATATTATCAATCAGGAACAGCTTAATGTTAAGAATATTGTACTATATATTACTGTATGATAATCTTACTGATATAGAAATAATGTGTTTTATTACTTTTTTTTTTCACCTATAACAATTATCTTTTAAGCAAATAACTGGGCAAAAGATATCAAGAGCATTGCTCTTAATAAGAAGGATCTAAACCAAACCACATATTATTCAAAATTTAAGATTTCTTATAAATTCTAAGCATGCCTATATAGATATAATAAAATATTCTAGATATTTTATTACATATTATTATTTATTATACAATTACTAATATATTTTATCATTATAATATTTTATTAATATCATATTATATTAATACTCACTATATAAGTGATATTATCAAAAAACATATAAAAGATTGTTACTAATCACATGAAATATTAATATTTCTAATTGTATGAAATCTAATACAAACACAAAACAAAATTACAATTTAAGCTGAAATACAAAATATTAAATCATTAATAATTTAAAAATACCCAAATTTTCTAATTCATTTACAAACCTTATTTTTTCAAGATATTCAGGTGTGTTCTGATTAGCCATGTTTGATGGACTGATATGAAGTTTAAAATCAGGACCAAAATATTCAAAATAGTCATTGTATGGTAATTCTGAAAGTAAAAAGGTTTTCTTAATTTAATATATAATAAAAGGTTATTAAATTTAAAATATTAATTTTAAAGTTTCCCAATACTTTGGTTACATTAAACAAGTCCACAAGATTATATGAATAATATATAACAATACATAAAATATAATATACATAAAACAAGTCCACAAGATTATATACACTGAAATGACAAAAGTCATGGAATACCTTCCAATAACATGTCGTACCTCCTTTTGCTCATTAAAAGAGCAGCAAATCAATGGGGGTATGGGCTCAAGTTGTTGGAAGTCCCCTGCAGAAATACTGAGATGTTGCCTCTACAGACGTCCATAATTGCATAAGCATTACCAATGCAGGATTTTATATATAAACTGACCTTTCAATTATGTAACATAAATGCTCCAGGGGATTCCTGTTGGACGATCTAGATGGCCAAATCAATTGCTTTAACTATCCAGAATGTTCGTCAAACCAATCATGAACATGGCACATGGGCATTCATAAAAATTCTATCATTGTCTGGATACATGACATCCATGAATGGCTGCAAGTGGTCTCCAAGTAGCTGAATATAACAATTTCCAGTTGGACCAGAGGATATGGTCCATTCAATGTAAAAACAGCTCACACGATTATGGAGTCGCCACAAATTTGTACAGTGCCTTGCTGACAATTTGTGTCCATGGCTTCATGGGATCTGCATCATGCTCATACACTATCATTAGCTCTTATCAACTGAAATTATGACTCACCTGATCAATGCATGGTTTTCCAGTTGTCTATGGTCCCAAGCAAGATGTTACAGGTATCATGATATTGTTAGTAAAGGTACTCAAAATGGTCTTCTGCTGCCATAAGCCATTAGAGCTAAATTTCGACTCGTGTCTGACGTACATCCTACATTGATTATTGTGGTTACTTAGGTAGTGCAGCTTGTCTGTTAATATTTACAATTCTATGCACATGTCACTTGTCTTGGCAGTCGGGCATTGCATTGCTCATTTTAGGAAGTTATGATTGAAATTGGATATTCATGCACGCTTTTAACATTATGGATCTCGGAATGTCGAATTCACTAACAAATTCCCATGCATCTAGCTCCAACTATCATTTTGCTTTTAAAGTCTATTAATTCCCATGCCATAGCTATAATCATGTCAGAAACTTTTCACATGAATCCCTTGAATACAAATGAAAGCCCAACAAATATACTGTCCATTTATACATTTTGTACACTATACTACTGCTATCTGTATATTTGCATATTGCTATTCCATAACTTTTGTTACCTCAGTGTGTTTATTATATATATATATATATATATATATATATATATATATATATATATATATATATATATATATATATATATATAGTTACTAACAAAATTTGAAAATTAAAAAAGTGTTTAAAATAGGTTACAAACCATTAGCAACTTCACAATTCAAAGCAACAGATGTTTCATGTGTCCAGCACCTAGCAACGTTTCTTATAGTATATCCTCCTCCTCCTAATAATAAGAGTGGTAAATTGTATTTTTTCACAAATTCCACGCATTTGCCATGTCCCTTCAGTGTCAAATTGAAACAACCAAGACGATCGCCTGATAAAGAATCAGCTCCACACTGAAGAACAATGGCGCTTGGCTGATACATTTCCATGACTTTTGATATAAGCTAGAAGAGAATAAAATTAAAGAAATTCTAAAATTATTATGCAGTTGAAATTTTTTTATTTGAATAATTAAAAATAATCAATTTTATAAAATGTTGGGTAAATACAACAGTGAAGAAAATTGATGCAAACTATATTAAAATAACTTTTTATAAAATGAATTAATTAAAAGATCAAGGAAACTCCATCAAAAGATTTGTAATGCAAAATTAAAATTAGAGTTGTAGAATCTCTTACAGGTTGGAAGATGCCCTGCTCATAAGATTCATCATCGATTCCATCTCGTAGAGGGAAATTCACAGCATAATATTTGCCTTTTCCGGCACCGATATCCTAAAATAATTGTCATGATTATTATTTATTATCCTTAACATACTAACTTACATTCAAAAAGAGAGAGGAGATATAAAACATACCCTTAAATCACCAGTTCCAGGGAAATATTCGCCATATTTGTGAAACGATACAGTCATCACTCTATCAGTAGTATAAAAAGCTTCTTCAACACCATCACCATGATGTATATCAATATCAATATACAATACCCTTTGATGATATCTATAAAATAAAATAATCATATTTAATAGAGGAAGGAAGAACTTTAAAAAACATGCTTTATAATGTTTTATGAACTACAAGAAACAGTAAATAAATTCTTGCATATAGCACTTATAATACTAGAAAGAATTTAGCAAAGCATATTTTGATTGTAAGCAAAATCTTTTATACGAGATTTGTCAACAAACAATAATTTATTCCACAGAAATTTATCAATAATTCCAAAAGATCTGTAAAAATGGATGCCACTTTTTCTGGCAAGTGAAATTCGAAGACATACAATAAAAACAGGAGGTGGGACAGAAAAAAAAAGTTCTATATTCCCTCTAAAAGAACAATCTATATATAAAATAAATCTATAAGCCCCCCCTCCATTTATTTTTAGTTCTTACCGAGTAGCATAATCTTGCTTTCTCTTTATTTGTAAGAAATGTGGCAACAATACAAATTCCAATACAAGATAAAAGAATTAACCATGCTCCAGAGGTTTCATTTATAAAATTAATTCAAGATTAACTATATGCACTATATATATTTTGTATTATCAGACTGATAAAAGATAAATATGATATATATGCGAATGGCCTTGGTAACAGTTATTATTTCTAATAATGGAAAAATAAATAAATTAATTGAATTTTAGATATTAGAAATACTTACTGCTATAGATTTTTATGTTATTTTAAAGATAAAGAAGCTAATATAAAAGTATTTTAAAAAAATCAAATTATAAATAAACTTAGAAATGGAAATATGAAATATTAATTTCATAAATTGTTTAAAAGTTAGGCCTTTAAGCCTAAAATACTTTTAACTGTTCAGATTTTTTTTAAACTTTATTTCAATTTTTCATGTTTATCATTATTTATTTCATGTTTTGTCACTGCTGCTTTAATTTCTATCCGATTTTTTTTTAAAACAAATATTTTTTCTTTCTTGCAAAATTTACAATACTATCTTAACTTTAAACCACAGTTTTATTTCCTATGTTAAAAACATAGAAAATAAAACTGTTAATTAAAACCATTCTATGTAAATCCATTATGGATCAAGTAGTGGCATATGGAAAGTAGAAAGACTCACGACGTCAAAACTTAGTCATGTTATTAAAAAAATGTTCGAATCAGGCCCATCATTAATAGTCCTAGTAACCACAGTTTTAAAATAAATGGTTTGATTGAATTACAAGTAAAATATGTTTATTTATAAACCCATATAATATATCTTTATCATTGAATAATGAAATAAATGACATTTCTTTTGAAACTGTAAATTAATTTTTATATATTTACAATGAAACAGAACTGAAAATATGGCTTTTGATTGAAGATTTAAATTTTTTCCTTCAGTACATAACACAGATGATTTACTAAATGTAATAACTCTAATAAAGTATCCTTTAAAATAAATCAAAATTTTGAAGATGCCAAAAAATATCATAACTTACTTCAAAAGTTCCAAAATGGCCAACACAATATCATTTACATAGCAAAATCCAGAAGCTTCAGATTTTTTAGCATGATGAAGTCCACCTGCCCAGTTAACAGCAATTTCAGCTGCTTGTTTGTTCAGTTTCACAGCACCAGCTACATGAATAATATTTCATAAATACTTGTTAGTATCAAAATAACAAAGGATTATTTGGATTACAACAAAGTTTAATAGAGAGGAGAGTATTTACTTCACATAAGGAATGGAAATTCATAAAATTAATGTATAAACAAAACATGGAAAAAAATATCAATTTCATAAAATAAAAATTATAACGTGCAAATATAAAATAATTGATAATTCAATTTAGCAGATGCATACATAATAATGAAAACTATATAGGAATTACATCACAACAAAAACTTGATTTAAATATTAGATTAGAAACATACTTCAAGCTATCTAAAATGAAGAAACAGCACAGCTATTTATAATATTTTTCAGAATATTACACGAATTTCTCTTTGTCTACAATGATTAGCCCTTTAAAAGGCAATTTTTCCCACTAGTAATAATAGCATATTAAACTATTTTTATGATTGAGTTAAGAGTTAAAAATTCATTCATTTAGTTTATTAGATACATTTAATTTGATTCATTAATTAATGTTTAAGAAACAAATCAAGACACATTATTTTGCAAGAGAAAAAAAAACTGAAACACATCATTATTAAGACACCAGTTTATATATGGTTAAAAATAAAAATTCAACTATAATTCTTTTGACAACCCAAGATGTTGTTAAAAAAATTTGATAAAGGAGAACATGCACTTATTGATCCTCTGCAGTACAGATCTTTTAAAATAGACCACATAGATTTGACACAAATTTAATTTTGAGGGCAAAAATATTATTTCAGGGTGAATTTTTTTTGAAAGTTTCATTAAGTGAAATTTAGAGTATTTTACCACAATAATTTTTAAACATATTGCACAAAAAAGGCTTTTGTCCCACTTTTTCCATCAATAATCTTTATCAATGCAATTAAATTCTGATTGTAATGTCTGTTTCATCAAATATTTAATTTTCTTTTACTATTAGAAACTAAAAAAGAAGAATTTTATTTATTATTTTCAATTTACAGGAACAATAAAAAAGAGGAGTCATACTGTCGTGAAAAAAAAGTTTGCAATTAGAAGTTGTATTATTATATATATTATCAGTTATATTATTATATTGTAATATCAGTTATGTTACTGATGACACTATAATGTCAAATTTTATTAGGAAGAATCATATACAAAATAATCAAAAACAGCCTATGGCTATTATAATAACAAGGGTTTAACGTTTAGTCACAAGTTCAAGCTTAAAACTTGAGAAAATCTAGAGTCACAAATCAATCACAAATAATCAGCTTGTTACAAACAGCATGTAAATTATATATATATATATAAATAAAAGTCATGACTGTAAGTGTATGCCCTCTACTACAAAATAAAAAAAATATTATCATTGATTCACATACTACATCACAAAATTTCAAAGATAACCAGGAATTTGCTCTATTGTGTTCAACTTTAAACTGACACTTAATGTCACTTGAGTACATTATATTTAATTCTTTTATTTTAAAAATCCAGAAGCTTACATGTATTTCTCAATATTGCTAACATATAAAAAAATGATATCCTTACCAACTGATCCACCAGTAGATAATTGACAAAATTCATATAAGCCATCGAAAACTGGACAATCCTCACCAACATTAACTAGAAAGATCAACAGTAAAACCAAATTAAAAGTGCAGTAACAAATCATTATGAAATTACTATAAAAACAGTTTTTTTTTTTAAATACCAAGAGTTAAATTAGTACATACTTGTTAAACTTTAGTGATTGGAAAATTGGAAAACAAATAAGAAAATGAAACATTAATAAAAGAACTAGAAAATTTAATTTAAAACAATTTAATACAGTCTTTTAAGTCAAGAGTTTTGCTTAAAAATGTTAAAGAGTTTTGAAAGAACTTTTAACATTCTCAAACAAAAATAGAATAGTAATAAATGGAGAAGGTGAAATTAAAGAGTCATTATAAAGTATTTATAAAAATCATCAGGTACTTCATATTTCAATGGGTGCTATCAATAATTTTTATTTTTAAATAAACTCACAATTTTCTCAAAAAAAAAAAAAAAAAAAAAAAAAAAAAACCTTTTAATTTTATTACTAAAGCAATAGTTTCAGTGTTATGCTACAGCCCACTTGAATCCACAGCGATATAAATATAGAAAAGTTCAAATTTTAGATTTTTATTTGAGTTTTTATACCTTACATTTTTGTTTTTGTGCTGTAGATTTCATTTTATAGTAATTATAAACGTTTCTATATTTTTTTAAGAGAACCAACCCTATGGTAAATTGGATAAGAAAACCTGAATTTTAAGTGTTTTTAAACATTTAACATATTTTAAGTGCTTTTTTTTTTTAAAAAAAATTACATAATTGAAACAGTGGTGAAATTTTAGTGGGAAATGAAGTCTAACAATGGCAAATTTTACACAGATGAATATCAATATTTTGTTGAGCCAACAAATTTTTAAATACTCCAAATTTGTGTGTACATATACATTAATTCAAATTGATATTCACAAAATGAATGGCAATATCAATAAATGGAAAAGAACAAAAATGATATTCAAGTACAGAGATATAAATACTTTCCAGAGGCATAAGAGTCCTCTTTAAGGCAACACATAATGAAAAGTCAACATGCAACAATCATTTATTAATTTTATATAGTTTGCTTATAATTAACAATGAGGGAAGCCATTTCATTATAAGAGGTTAAGCAATTATCTATTCTTCATTTCTACACAAATTGTACATCTAAAAAATGGTTAAAACTGACAACGTTTTTGCTAGATATACTGACACACATACAACATCTATACTGTACTGAGTAATAAAAGATATTCAAAAATTTACAAATATATATTTTCTGTATTACTCCTCATATTATATATATACATATGTGAATGTTTGTGCTAAATGATATTTTAAAATCTTAATTTTTATTTGAAATAAGCCCATATAAACTTCATTCTAAAATATTCTCTTATTTCCTGATTTAATTTCCACTTTTTATTTAATTAAATCTGAACGTCTCTAGAAAACTGATGATTTCAGCATTTTCTCTTGCTCCAGGTGAAAGAATAAGAATCTCTAATGCCTACAACATTCTTTTAAAGACAAGATGTGTCAAATAAATCCCTATAAAAATCGCATAGTAAAACCACTGAAGGGAAAAATTTCAGTCTTTTTTGCACTTGTATCATGATGTATAAGGACTACAGTTTTATCATCGCATCTTGTACGCCTCCTATGGTGAAATAAATTGAAGTTTTAAAATTTCTTCTATTTCAACATGTTTCTGATTGCTTCAAATTTTAAAATTATTTAGTATACAAATAAAAAAAAGCAATAGAAATACTTACACCTTTGCATTTGTTTATTGTATTCTCCCATATTATCTGGTCTTATACTACGAAGAAATCTAACATAATCATCACTGTGATATTTGGTCATTTCTTCTTGAGTAGCTTTGTGAGGTCGCTGCAAAGAAATATATATATATATGTATAAATTAAAAAAAGAAACCATGAAATTAAACAAGTCTCGTTCAAACTCATTCATAATTTTTATTAAATTCAAAAAAATTATATTAACAATTAATATTGCATTTAAAATTAAATTTTAAGTAATATACAGAATAAGGCAATACAAATAAAAATGCATATCTATATCAATTGTAAATTAACTTTTTAAAAATAAATTACCTGAAGCAATGGCACTTTATATTTTAAAGAATAGCAAACTAGAATGCCATTTCATAAGTGTTTTCTTACCTTGCTATGTCACAGTGTTAAGATCAATATATAGACAAATTAACTGACTTTTACCAATGTACTTACTAATTTGGACTTGCTAATGACAATTCGAGGATATTATTAGGGTTAAGTTCATATTCAGAATATTGATATTCAATTGTATCTAAAGTAGCCGGTAATCAATTTTTAAAAAAATCATTAAGTATTAAAACACTTTCTGTTAATAGAAATCAGGTTTAAAGATTGTTACCACTACCTAAATTGCCATTCTCTGTAATTTTGGATGTTAATTTTGTACTCTATTTTTAAAAGCATCAGTAAAAAATGAAGGTTATGTAAAACTAAAATTTAAGAAGATATTAAATTTTTTTTTTTTAAATATTAAGAAAATATTTATATTTTTAGTTTTAAAAATATAGATATATTCTTTTTAAGAATATTTTTTACTTTTTCATATAAAAAATATAGAGTTGACAATGTAAACATCGATGAATTTAAACTCAAGATTGATAAATTCAAGCAAAGATAACTCATAAACACTTAGAGCTAAATTTCAAGCAAAATCCATTCAGTGGAAATCTGTCTGTCCAGCTGTTCAACCATTAGTTAACATGATAATTATAAAATATAGATTCTTGTCAAATTTAGAATTAAATACATCAAAAGATTAACTTTCAACCAGTATGTACTTTCGGAAGCATATAAATATACATGCATGTAAAAACACAATGATTTAAATATATGAAATTTGTTATGTGACTACTATTGTACTTCTGCTTTAAAGTGTAGTTTCAATCCATTTTTTTTGGAGGGGGTAACAAATCCAAAACTGAAATTTAATTATTGGATACCTATTGCTAAATCACATAACTGTTTCAGTAAAAATGCCAAATTCTGCCAAAGATCGAAATTTGTAAATACTGTTTGCCAATGCAAGGTATTTGTGGGTTTAACTAAGGTCTACAATTTTACATGGGGAGGGGATAACATTCTTACTAGAAAATACGAGATAACGTTTTAGGGAGACGAATCCCACTAGTTAAAAATTATATATGCTGGAAATTCTATTCTTGTTCAACTTTTAGGTTTTATTTAATTTCAATTAATTTAATTATAATTTTGTTGAATTATCTATTTGCTGTGGATAAAAAAAATTAAGGCAAAATAATTTAATTATTCAGTGAAAATCTCATTAATTCTGTATACTTAAGCAAATACTGTAAGCAAAAATAAGCAAATTACAAAGTGTACAGATTAGCAAATGCATTAAAAATGCTTTTATTCCAGGTGATGAAAAAAAATAAATACTATTTTATATATATGTAATGATATTATTTTATTATCTAATTATTAATTTTATTAACTATTTTAATATCTAATTTAATCCAAATTAATTTCTTTAAAATTTTTGCCTAATTCAGCCCATGTTGGGGTCATTCTAAAGAGTTCTCTTGTTTCCTGATCCCATTCCATTTTTGAAGCTTTGTAAAAATTAAGTGCCATCAGTTCCATGTGTCAAGTGAAAATGATCCCTCCGTTGCCCTTGCCAAAGGCCGACACATAGCGGAAATATCATATTATATAATATCAGAGATAAAATGTTCAGTTGGCCTTCCTTACTTCTGCTTTTGTGTCACACTGTCGTGGACGTGTCTTGTCCATGTCCGTGCTAGTTAATAATTATGTCTTCCCGGGATGGATGAAAATGAATTTTAAAATGTAAAATATATCTTCTATGTCTTCTACGATGTCTTATTATGATCCTTTCACACTTACATGCAGATCGAACATAACATTGCAGCCACTAATGAGTTAGATAGCTATAGAAAGTGAATACAGGTCAAGTGAAGCATCAATTGCACAGTGCTGTGGAGAAATGGTTTAAAATGTGATATAACCGAGTTTTAATATGTGATATTTATAGGCACTTGAAGTGTTGGAATCAGTTTCAGCAAAACAGCTGCAATTATGAAATGTTCAAGAGCAGCAAACCAAATCGCAATGTTAGATTTACAATTGCAAAGGTTACTGAATGTTTAAACTGAAAGACTTGTCAGACCAATAGAAGAGCTACAGTAATTCAAATTGCCAATTGGTAAGTACTTAATTAAGGAGCAATTGCGAAGGACTTCGAACAAACTGTTTGCAGGATATTGCACAATACAGGCAATGTTACCCAATAATCTATTCAAAAGCTTCTACAATCTGCTTTGAATAAAAGCAGATGTCTCCAATTCATAAAAGAGCAAAAAAATTAGACTATAGATAACCAAAGTCATGTGACTCAATGATTTTTTCCAGTTACACTGTAAAAAGGTATAAATATTGAGAAAACAGTACGAAAGAATGGACATCAACTGCATTACTACAATTCTTTAAGATGGTGGCAATAATGATTGAGGGGAAGTTTTTTTGGCATTGTATGAGAGTCCTTTAATTCCTGTGAAACAAATCTGAATACTCAAAGGTATTTAAGTGTTATTTCAAACCAAATACCTGTTACGTTAATGATACACTCTGCTAGATCTATATATTTCTAGCAAGACAATGTTCTTTATTATAAAACTGACATTGATTGCAGATGATTAAAAAAAAAAGAGAGAGAGAGAACATGGCAGATATATTACCTGGATTAATTGGCCTGCATAACCACCACTCTCAATCTAATTGAGAATCAGGACGATAAGATTGAAGGAAGCAAGCGATAATTGGATCCGATTGGATTTTTGGATTTTTTTCCCCATTGCCACTAAAATCTTGGTAAAATCCATATCGTTCAAAATAATTACATTTTCTATGTGGCTGTTTATTTTTTCATCTCAGTCTCATTGCCAGTCTTAATGTTTTTGATCTTGTCACCACTAAAGAAGTAACTGAGACAGAATAAAATTGCCTAGCATTGGCATCCATAGTATAATTAGATAGTTCATAACCAGTGTCTTCATTGAAGACTACAAAGTTGATGAACTGGCTGTTTTCACTAACCTAATTGCTCACAATCAAATAATATGAATAAATTAAATATCAGAAATCTATCCAATATATAAAATATCACAAAACATTTTCAAAAATCTCGAAATTCTAGACTTGAGGGAAAAAGAAAATCCAAATATATGAAGATCACTATCACCACTGCATAAAACATTGCTGTACCTATTTAAAACTAAAATCAATTTTCAGCTTTTACAACATAAAGGTTGAATAAAAAAAATGAAAAAAGAGGCAATGAATATATTTTAAGTGAGAAGAATTATATTCATAACTCTTCATGGCTCAAAATAAATTTAGTAATCATGTAGCTAAAGTTACAATATATTTGTTAAATTAGGTTTGAAATCAGAATGCTGAAATTAAAGATATAAATACAGATTGTGAGAAACAGATAAATTATCTTACATAGATTTCCATTTTCCTGTAGAGGCCATAGTTTAAGATCAAGTTGTGAGTCATACGTATACGATGAGGCTTCATTGGATGTCCTTGTCCATAATAATAGTTTCCTATATCACCTATAAAATAATTAGAGAGAATTCAGGAAATTAATTTTAAATGAAATATCAAGAGAAACAAGAAATAATTATCATAATAATAAAATAATAGTTTTGAAAAGTAATATTTATGCACTGATGAAGATTTCTGAAGAGCAAAAATCTATATAAATGGGACAGATTTTAATAGTTACAGAACTATATATTAACTTATACTTTTCAAATCAAAATTTTGAATGACAAAACAAAAATGATATTAGAGTGTGCCTCTGATAGAAATATTCTAAGAATAGAATAGATAAGAATATTAATAACATTAAGGATAAAATTTAATGAATGTTCAGGAATTTTATTTTGCACAATATTCAATAACTATTAAATTTATAAGATACAATTTTTTAGTATTACATGAATTTTTAACAAAAAATTTCTATTTTTTAATCTATACCTCATAATTCATTATAGCAAATATTATAGAATATTGCATACAATTCTACAATTCTTTTTCTTAAATTCAGTACAAGAAACTTTCTGATGTAAAGGAAAAATAAATTATACTAATTAACTGATAATCAACTAAGAAAATATAACTTCATTATATCATTAATACACATACACGCACACACACACACAGTTGTGATCTACTCAATTTTATGCCCAATTTATTACTAAAAATTCTCGGAAAAATGAAGCAATTGCTACTTTAACCATTTAGAGCCTTACAAGACATCTAAATATATTTAAATGAATTATTTCCTGAAAAATCAAAATTGAAAGAATAAAATGGATACTTTAATATATAAATTCAACCGATTTTCATATATGTTTAAAGCTATTTTTTGCATTCCATTATTAGCAAGAGCCCATTATACTTTAAGGTTTAAATTACTATTCTTGATAGGTTATCTTATTTTAAGTGAATGAAAAAGTTAAAAATTAAATACAATGATTTATGAAATTGTAATATAAAAGCAAGGAAAATTAATGCACTGATACTTTTCTATCATAATCATACATTTAGAAATCTCTCTCGTATAGGTCTATTTTATAATAATTCCTTAGAAAAAGAATTTCTGGAATCAGTTACACCGATTTTTGTAATAGAGAATTACAACAGAGATGACAATACAATTGGCACAGTAGAAGTTACCCGACTTTGCTTTATAAGAAAAATAATCTATAGCTCAGTAAACTGTAGGTTTTTGCTTTTCTTTTTTTTAAATAACATAAATGAAGTAGAATAAATTGTATATGTGATGCTCGCATATTATACCTTTTGGCATCCAGCAAAGGAAGGAATTTAACTTTACCAGTACTTTGAAAATAAAGATCATATGTGAGAAATAGACCAATGGCATGCAATTTTTTATTTTATTTTTTTAAATATGCAACAATTTGGTTTTGAAAATGTGTTACATGGATATGAAGGACAATTGTTTTTAGCAGCTGTCTGGCCTCACTATTGTTTTGGTAGTAGTTAAATTATTGTATTGTAGTTAAATTATTTCTCTCAAATTAAAGATTTGTGGTTCACTAATTTTTCATCATTTATTTTTAAATACATTTATTCAACAAAACTATTTAAAATTGAAATAACAAAATAAATTCTAATGGTAAAACACAAAATATAAAGCTGGAGATATAAAGACTATAGCAATGTATCGTATGTTAAGTAACGAAATCATGATATGAAAAGTAGAAAAAATCTAAGGGGATTTTGATAAAGACTTTTTTAACTTTCCTCATTTGCAATAATCTATCCATTATGTGTAGGACAAAAGAGCAAAATAATCAGCCCTGTGTTTAAAACAGGAAGAAATTTATTATCTGGGTTAGGTAGAGAAATGGTAATTGTTCATTTACTGGTACCAGAATTAAAATGGCAACATGTATCAGCTGCAAGTTTTATAATATAAATTTTTAGATTTTAACCCTTTAAAGGGCCATTTTCTTCTAGTCATATTACGATAAAATATTTTTAGGCTTGAAATTAGAATAAGGAAAGGGATTCATTTAATTTATTTGATAAATTTAATTTGATTAATTAATAATTGATTAACAAATTAAGAGATCATTTTGTGTGAGATAAAGAACTGAAGCATCTAAGTTTCTGTCTTTCTAAAAAAGTTTGTCCGAATTGATACCAGCCTACATAATTTCATACAAAGATTGATAAATTTGGTGGGAAGCATACTTTCCAGACCCTAGAAAGGGTTAATACTGTATAAAAAAACTTTTCACTAAATTATAATTAGAAAAAAACCTCCTTTCATGAAAATGAATCCTATTAAATTGAAATATATATAATATATTATACATATTACATTAATATTTTTAAAATGAAAATTTTTGAAATTTTTATAAATGGTCTTATATCCAAGAAATTCTGTTTTTACCATTAATAATGAAATTCTCAAACAAAGTATATCAAGTGTGAATCAAAATGATCTAAATTATTTTTCACATCATTGCTATAAATAAAAAGTACTCTCATACTCATAAAGAGTGATTATTGTAAAGAAATTAAATCTTATCAATATAAATAAATATGATTTCAAAATAGATTATTTCTTACTAAGTAAAAAAATTTCAAAAAGGCATTACTTTTTTAAGTTATTCAGGTAATATTCAAATTTGATAGCTGCACTGTTGAAATATTATTTACAAAGAGCTTCTGTATCTCTTAGGTACAACATTAAGCATTTAAAACTTAATAAAGGAAGATATTTCATTCAATGCTTACCAAAAAATGCACAAACTGCATAGACTAATTTTATCCTAAAAAATAAGCACTTTTAAAGCATTTTGAGAGGAAAATAACAACCAACCTTAATCCTGAATTTTTTATTAAGAGAACTATGAGCTGGGTATTCATTAAGTAAGAGTCCAATTTCATACAAATATAAACATAAAATACAATAACAGAAAATTGAATATTTTTCACTAATATTGAAATTATTTACCACATTTTTTTTATACATAAATCTTTTTAGAAAAATTTTATTAAAGACTTTCATCACATATCTTCAAGTACAAAGGGGAAAAAAAAGTTATACTGCTACTTCATTAACATCCCACTTCCTCGAAAAAAGTTCAAGACCACAAGTAAAAAAAATCTAGAATATAACCAACGGGAGAGATCCCTCCAAAATTTTCTTACATACCCTCACATAAGTGTCATCTTGGAATACTTGGATGGCAACAGTATGCAATACTTATGAAATATTAATATTTGGAGAGAATTTAGTATTTTTATTGAATCAATTGTGTGATCTTTAGGGTGATTTTTGGCAATTCTTGGCATATGGTCAATAGCATCCGAAAATCGAATTTAAGTTTCAGAAGCATTTTCCTCAACACAAAACTACACTATTTTATATATTTAAGTGATTGTGTTTTTCAGTTATCGTATTCATGTATTTCAAAAAGTACACACTGATAGTCAACTTCCAGGATTGCCACTCAAATCTAGGGGAAAAAAATTTATTACCCCAGTATGTATATGCAGTATAAGAGGAAATGTGTGAACAGCATTCATGTGTTAGTTATAAAGGAATAATTATACTCCATAGTTTTAATGAGTGGAAAAAGCAATTTTCTTTAATAAATAAGAATTTAAACAAGAGGTAGTTTTTAAAGCAGCAAAATTTTTGGACTTGCATTCATATATTTTTTACAGTATTATTTGGAAATATAAAAAACTATTAAAAAGCCTCTTTTTCCCAGTTTCAGTAGCTCCACTAGTAACCAAGTAACTTGTAGTCATTATTCCAACATCAGTATTTTTTCTTTGCTTTAGATCTTTAGAATCATCAAGCTCTATCAAAAATGTTGTATGTTTTTGCTTCTTCAATTATGCTCTGTTGACAATGTTTTTCATCAATTATTTAACAAAAATGAAAAGATTTTCACATAAGAAATGCGCCATTGGTTCAGATATCCGAATTTTTTAGAGAAATTGCTGAAGATTATTAGCAGTATAAGAGAAGCTAATTTTAGTCAGAATGAATTTATCCTGACAAGCTTTTATAATATTATCACTCAAGGCAGGTACAGGAAAAGTTTTTTTTTATTGAAATCTATGTATTTTTTTAAAGTTATCAAAAGCTTTTAAAGTATTTTTGCAAATACTGATATTTTCTACCAAGTGGAGAGAACAAAACTTCAATGAAAACTCAGAAGAACCAATAACTTTCAGGAAATCATCACGTCTAGCTGAACTATCTTTAAATAATCCATACATTATTGCTCTTAGAATAACATCTACTTCTCATTCAGTGAATTTATATTTATACTGAAACGTTACATGATGTGTAGTCCATAAGTACCTAGATCTAAAAATTTACAGTCATTTTAGTATGGAAGTTTTTTTTTTTGACATGTTTTAAAAATATTTAATTTACTTTTGGCCTATCCATACTAAGTATCCATATTTGGCCTATCCATACTAAGTAAGTGCATACCCAAAGTCAACTTTTTTAAAATTCTCAAACAATCCTTGAGTAGTAGTATAACTTAAAAATACTGAATTCCAGTATCTTGTAGAGACCTTATCGGTTGATTCATACCAATATCTTACAATGAGATCCATTTGGCATTTTTTGTGAAATATGGTTAAAAGTTTCATCAAAGTATATTACAAATTTTTTATTGATTAAAAATTTCTTAAGAAACAGTTGAAAAGATGGAACTAATCCATAATAAATAATATACAACATTTTTGTATGACCTAAAGTAAAACTATTTGGTTATTTCTCTATCAGTGAACATATGTAAAAATATTTCCGATATATCATTCAATGCATTAAAGGACAAATATAATTCAACTAGTTTTAAGGCCCATAAAAGTTAAGCTTTAAATTATCATTCTTAAAAATTAAAAATTTCGAAATCGGCTAATTTTCAGACATCAGATTTTACACATTCTATTTTCCTGTATTCGTTTTAGATACAAAATCGAATATAAATTATGACTTTTTTTAAAGAGGCATGCAATTTTGTATGTTTTCCACTTTTCACTGATTAATATGTGCCTGTTTCTCCATATCACTTACGCTTATTATCTTTTTAAAAAAGCAAGCAGTATGCAGCAAATATAATATGCAGAACTTTTCTAACCTATTCAGCGAAGTCAGGGTTCATATTATTATCCATTCAATCTGGATAAAATATGGATTTTGAGCACCTTACTGCTTCAAAAAATTCTCCAATCTACTCTGAATAAGTTCTTAATTTCTCAAACAATAAACAAACCATTTAATAAACTCGCATGCGAGTGACTCATGAGGTCAAGAAATCTAAAAAATGCCAATCTCTAGACATTGCAAGAAAAAAAAATCATAGCCAACACTTCAAAAAACAAAACAATACCATTCACAATAGTATATTGTGGAAACTTGTACCTTTCCTGTTCTCTCCCATTTTTTTCTACACAGATCAGTTCAGCTTTAATTTGTAACATTTCTTCTCCCCCCCCCTCAAGATTCCCGAATTGCAGATAATGAGCATGCGCAAGACTTCTGTAATTGTGTGAAAGATTATAACACAGTCCTCTGGTGGGAATTGCAATATTCAATCTGCACAAACAGTGTTGTTGGTGTTTAGTCGCTTACATGCGAGTTTATTGAATGGTTTATTATATAAGAAATTGTGACCATATTCAGAGTTTTTAAAATAATGAACAGCTCAAAATCCATATTAAATACGAATTGGACATATAAAATCAATCCTGATTTTGCTGAATGGGTTCGAGAAGTTCTGCTAAATCCATTTGCTTTGCAAGAAAATAAGCCAAAACAATATGGGAAAACAGGTGCTTATTTGTCATACCAAAAAAGGTAAAACAAATTACAAGCCGGTTAAAAAAAGCCATAAATAATATTAGATTTTGTATTGAAAAGGAATGATGGAAAAAGTGATATAATGTGTCCAAAAACATCAAATTAATACTGGAAAATAAATCGATTACAAACTTTTCAGTCCAAGAACAAGTTTTAGTTTAGTTTTCTTTAAAGTTAAATTATTATGGGCATTAAAATTTGTTGCATCATATTCGTTCTTTAATGCATTCAATGATATATATCGGAAATATTTTTACATGTGTTTATTGAAAGTGAAATAGTTAAAAATGTATGTTAGGACCTCCAAAATTACTGTACTATATTTGTTAAGGATTAACTCTATGAAACTGATAGCTGGAAAATTTACAGAAATTTATTCCCAAATACAAGAATTGGAAAATGAATAAAAAAAGTAATTTTACTTCATAATGTTTTTTTTAGTCATCATTAAATGATTTGTTTCATGATAACAAAAATGTTTTGTATTTTTATTTCACTCGAGACCTTAATTCTGTGTAACTTGCAATTAAAGAGTATGAGAGGTAACACATCTGTCTCATTAATATATAAGTTTTGTCTTGTTAAATTATAGATAATAAATAAAGAGAAATTGTTCTTTGTATGTAAATATCAAAAATCTTTTAATATGCTATTATTTTAAATAATCTTAAATTGTTGTTTTCTTTCCACTCCTTAAAATCATATTGTAGCATAACTAGCACATGAGTACTATTTTTGCATTTCCACATAACTTGAACATATGAACAGGGGAAAAAAATGGGGAATTTTTTTTACAGATTGGCAATCCTGAGTAACAATAATTTTTCTGATCGAGTCAAACAATTAAAAAAACTTCCCCCCCCTTCAACTAAAAAATCCACAAACCGGCTGATCACTAAAGATCGTTATTAAAAAAGAAACCTGCTACCTTGAAGACGGTGATTTGAGAGGAAAGATTTGTAATACTTTAACATTGGCAATTAAAGTTGAGACTTCTTTAATCATCATACTTAGGAGGTTTACGAAGATTTAGAAATCTGCATGAAACCATATGCAACCGATTTCAAGTAGACTACGAGAGAATACTTGTATATAATCTAGGGTTGATTTTGAAATGTCCATATTAAATCAAATGCTCTCAATGCTTTTGCAAATCACTTAAGAACATACCAATTTTAAAACCATAAATATAATTCACTTAAGAATAATCTCATTTGCTTTTTGATGGAACTTTGTCTTTTTTGGAGTAAAAAACAATAATAACAGTAATGTTCAGAGATATAGCCACAATAAAATGTGAAAGTATCAAGAAAATTAACTATTTTTTATTTTAATCATTTTATAAATATTCCACTATCAGAGGCGCATTTAATAACAATCAATAATAAAAAAAAATATCAAATAATTTCTAAAGTCTGTAATATAAGGTTAAACAACAGTTAAACTTAACCCAAGAAGTCGGTTTACTTTTTGAAGGTAAAAATATGAACAAAAATCATGCTTTTGAAATACGAATTTGGAATCTTTATTTATGCCATGAATGCAAACATACAAGTAACAAACAAGCAAAATATTAAATACGGAATAAAAACCAATAAAAACAAACTCGAGCGAAAGATAAACCCGCTAATCGGCAATAAATCTATTTGTTGCATTTCGGGAAAAAAAACTTTCTACGAGGCAAAAAAATTAAATTAAAATCTTCATTAACTTTAAATAGCAGAAATTATTATCTTTATAAGAAAATTTAACACAAATTTCGCCTTTTTTTATTAAATGTACGCACAGATTACTTACTACACAATAGTTATCAAATTATTAACATAAACAGAAATAAGATTTTGAAAAAATATTACCATCATAATAATAACAAACACGTTTCTTCGAATGAGGAGCAGTCATGATTAAATAAATTTAATTAAATTACTTTTATCAGTTTAATTTAACAAAATTTATTCATCAGTATTTTAACCGCTATACACACCAACCAGTAAAAAAAAATTCTGTAAATGATGTTGCCAAGTTGGAAACTAAATTATTGCATGGATAAAACAAATAAAGAAGCAAATAATTATATATACAATATAAGCAAATAATTCTGTAAATCACTATTAAAATTGTACATTATGAAAGTTATGAATCAGAATAATATCTCTTGTAGTAAAATTATAAAATGATGGTGATTGCCGTATACAATACTAATAATAGCACAGCGGAAGTGAAAAAATAAATTTCTTATTTTAAAGTTCTTAGGATGGAATAGTTGTAATAATTGATTAAAATTTAATCCTCCATTTAATAAATACTAAAATTGAAATGGGAAATATTGAAGCAACTAGAGACATTTTAATATAAGAGATACTGTAATAGTTGGCAGGTTGACAGCAAGAAGCTGAAGTTGGAAAGTTTGTGCTTCTGTGGTAAGAAGATTGCCGTGAAAGAAACCTGCTAGGTTCCGTTTTGATCAAGATTCTCTATAAAGTTTATTTTCTTCCTTCTGTCCGAGGACAACTACCTCAGTCGTTTAACAGAAAAATATACAACAGAGTGTGGCATTTCCGCATCGTTTGTTGGTTATTGTTTGAATATGAATACAAAAATTTTTAACCAATACTTAGGAATAAACAGTCGTTATGATAACCATCTATCATAAGGTAATGTTTATTACTTGATTAACCCTAAATTCGTGCAGCTAATAGTAAAAGAGTTTACCTTTCGGGGACAATTGTTCTTGTCAACATACACCCATGTTAAACTATATTGTGTGAAATATACTGTTGCTTGTGAAAAAATTGATTATCGATGTCCACATTTGGATAAAAAAATCTCATCAAATTGAATTGTACTTGAATATTGGAGTAATTATATTATTCAATTTATAAAAAATATATGCCAAAAAATATCTTTTTCTGTTCGGTGAGATCCAGTGGTTATAAGTTGTTAAAATATTATATTGCATTCCAGTTTCTTGATTAAGTTCAGTGAGCCAATTATTTTAAATTATGATTAAATCATAAATTATTACGATCTGAATTTTTAAATTAGAAATTATTAAATTTTAAAAACTATAAAGTGACAGGTATTTTAAAACTTTTTGAATTATATTGATGTTAAATTTCTGATACTGGAAAATACTTAAATATATATTTTGAAGGATCGTAAAATACTCTTTCTGAGATGTAAAGATTCATATGAAAAGAAATGTCTACATTAGATCATGACTCATTAACAAGCATAAAGGAGCTTAGTATTTTATTCAGATTTATATAATAAAACTAAAAAGCTTGTCTGTCTACTTTATCTTATTCAGTTTGTCTACTCTTTTTTTATTTAGTTTTGAATGTGATTTAAACAGTACATTTCTTAATATTGTTTAACTGTTGCAAGCTGTAGTTTATGAATATATAAACTGCATAATACAAAACTGCTATATCTCTATTTTAGTGGTAATGTTGCTTTTTTGTTATTAATACAATTTATAAAATGCCAGAAATATTTATATTTAAAATTTCTGTAAAAATTTTATTGTAATATTTTTTACCAAAAAGTTATTAATTATACTTGCTGTGTATTTTAACTTATTTATTATAATATATTGTTTATATATATATATGGTATGTTAGATTCATGCTTTTATTAATTTTGGTTTTCCCTTCACAATAGCAAGATAAGATGTTGCTTATGATTTCAGGAAGGAAACCGTTGCTTCCACTCTTGCACTAAACGTCATGACTTCCTTGTCAAAATTGTTTTCATATTATTCATCGTGTATTTTTAACATGTATTTTTAGTTGATAAAATGCTTAAGAAATTTAATTTTGGCATCAAAATGTTAGGAGTAATTTAATTTCCTGTGAAAAAATACGAAATAAAAAAAATTAAGATCTTTACCTTGGAATAGAAATGACTGGAAATAATAAAGAACACATGTTGATCTTAATGTGATAAATGTGTGTTTCTGAAATGTTTTTCTGTGATATTCAGATTTTACTATTTGTGATTTTAAGTAGTATTTCTTTTCTTAGAATTTAGATTTGTCGACTTTATCATGTGGATAGATCACTATTTTTCTGATGGGATGTTAGCTTATAGTGTATTTATTGCTTCCAAAACAACCTTGGTTTTATTTGATCCTTCTGATGAAAATAGCTAAATTCTTTTGTGATTTTGTGTAAGTACTTTTAACTTTTTAAAATTATTTAATACAATTTTTATTCAAAATACTTTATCAATAAAATCAGTCTAATCTCTTAATTATTATAAAAATTATGTGTATAATGTTTGTGATGAAATTGATTTCTGTGTTTTTATAATTCCTTCAGTTATTTTATTTCTATTAAATTATCATCAAATAAATATTATAATGAAATATAAATTATTAAAAATGAAACAATTTGTGTTAATATTACATTTATAAAATAAGGCTTTAAGAATTTTCAAAGCTCTTAATTTATGGCTAAAATTTATTTTGCTTGCCCTTTTTAATTTAATCCTTAAAGCTCATTAATTGTTTTGTTTTGTGGTCAGTTCAATAATTTAAATGTATGTTTTCATTAAATTTAATTGTTGTAAAAAATTAAAAAATAAGTTCATTCTTTTTGAAACTTAATTTTAAAATATTAAAGATATTAGTTCAAAATAATTGGACGCTTAAAGAGGTAAATATCAATCAAATCAAAATTATAAAAAGCAGACTAAAATATATTTGTGTTTTTATATGTTTTATAATATGGGTAGAGATGATTAGAAAAATACTTGTGTTTTTAAAGCTACTCAGTATTTTATTCTTTTTTTTTTTTTTTTTGCAATTCATATTTTATAATTTAAATTAATAGTAATATATTGTAATATGACTTTCCTACTATTGTTATTAACTATATTTAGAAACTAATTACATTTGATGACTAGTTTTGCTTGAATATTGATTGTGAATTATTTCTGTGAAATATCTTATGCATAACTTGATTTGATGATCATGATTTTCTCATGAACATCAAATCATCATCAATTTTTAAGGATTAACTTCTTATAGACATAAATTTGTTTCAATAGCTTTAGATTTGTTTTATTATTACATAATCTTTCTAATGAAGTCAAATCTTATGTCATCATTAAAGCAATTAAAAGCATTATGATTTCATCTCATTTTTGCTAAATATTACTCTTTGCAATTGTGTAATTTCATTTGCTTATCATGTAAACTGCATAGATTATAAAAAAAATTTTCTTCCCTTCCTTTCAATATTGGATAAAAATTGTCCCCAGATATTTGATAAAATTACAATATTTGTTGAAACAGTAAAAAATGATTCGAATTGCATGAAAGCAACATTGTTATCATTAAAAAAATTTTGCATTTTAAAATGCTATTTATTGAATGTGCACCAAAACGAAGTTATAAACCTCCAAATTTGACTTTGTTAGTTAAAATTTCAAAAAGAAAGATTCTTTGAGGTGCACATTTCCACTCTTCAAAAGTATAATTGTGCCAGATTTGTATCGGTAAAATTTTTTATAGTCTGTACAGTACCAATAGACAAATTATAATTTATTATTATTCTAACTATATATGTTGTACTTTGTAACTGTTAAGTAACTTTATTTAAAAAGTATTGTAAAAAATTTGCAGATGAATGATTAAAATTACAAGAGCATTACATTATAAGCAATTGGGCTCTATTTTGAGAAGATTCAATGGAACATTTTATTCTATAAATTTTTATTATTATCTCTAAACATGATCTTTTCTTATCCAAAATAGTTAAAAATAAGGTCACAAGATTGTTGTGCTGCTGTAATTTTTTTTTCTCTTGAGAAATGCTAAATCTAATATTATATTGTGTGTTCTTTTTAAATCTATATAATTAACAGAATAAAGATAACAAATAATTAGGAATGTGTTTGGTAAAAGTTTTATGCTATGTTAAAAAATTTAGACAAAGAATATCTGAAGTTATTAGTTTTTAAAAGTGCGAAATGTCATCAAATCAAATTCATTTTTTTTTTTTAATTTAAGGCTCTGCTACCTTTTCTAATTGTGAATTGAAGACAATTGTCTCGGTACATATTGTATTGCACATCTGTTATCATCTTAATGCTAATGTTCTGCTAAGGACTAATTAAATTTTGCTTTCTAGACATGTACATATGATTCCACTTAAATCTAATTTTTTTAAATATTATTATTACAAACTATTACTTATTTATTTTTTCCTTTTTAGATAGATGCATATTCTATAATCTTTTTTTCTTTTTTTTCTTTGTGGTCTAAAATTTAATTTTTATAGAATGGTGTTTGAGAGTACTTCCATTTTTTAAGAGTCTTTATTTTAAATATTTTCATTTCTCTTTAAAATTTATTTTATAAAGCATGATAAACTTTGATTTAATTCATTATTTGGTGTGTAGGTTATATATTAAATCATGAATTATTTAAAGAACATTTATATTAGGAAAGCTACACGTGAACAAGGGCTACGTAATTTGAATTTTTAATATTTTACAAAACACCATATTAATAAAAAAAAGTTTAGAAAGGTAGAAAAACCTTCAAGCTTCAATTCCTTCCTTCAAGCTGCATTGGTCAAAATATATTTATAGTTTCAAGAACTTGTTGTAGAATCTTTTATCTCTTTCATTTGAGCAAAACTAAATTATGCTTAATGGTTAATATTTCTTTTGATTTTGTATTTTATCTTTTTCAGCCGTCTGCCATAGATTTTGCTGTCATGGGTAATATCTGTGTGAAGAAAAATGACCATGAGCAAAATATGCTTCAGACAAACACCAGGGATAATCCCGAAATCACAATTGAAACAACTTTATCTGGAGATAGTGGTGTTGAAAGTGGAAATGGTGGAATCAGTCAGCTTCATGAGAGGCAGCGGTATCCAAATTGTGCACCTAATACACCCATTCCAGCATTTTCGTCGGATGGCATCAGACAGTCAAATAATTGCTGTATGTATATGAGTATAGTTATTTTATTATTTTTGCCTTTTAAGAAATTTATTTTTTGTGCTTATTTATATATATTTAATTTTTATGATTAATATACAGTTAATTATGGCAAATATAAAGGGAGGCATGACATGCATTATGGCAGATACTGCATAGAGGTCTTGTCATTCCCCAAAGCCTTAGACCATTTTTGTAATCTAAAGAAATGATTGATAAAAAAAACAATAACAACCTTTGATTGTGAAACCTGTTAGGCAAAATAATGAAAAAATTTGCCTCAGGATTTATCTTTTTGTAGTTTTGCATATAAAATCTGAAAAAAATATGAAAAATTTCATTGATGAATAGTCAGTTCCCTATTTGGAAATTTTGAACGAAATGACTATTAAGAATATTATCTGTAATACATTCTATACATTGAAGCCAAGATGGTGTGTGTGTGTGTGTGTGTGTGTGTGTGTGTGTGTGTGTGTGTGTGTGTGTGTCTGTGTGTGTGGAGAGAGAGAGTATATATATATATAATTATATGATCAAACTCTTAGCAAGTTTAATATCGATGATTAGTAATCATTGAAGTTTCTGTCATTATTTGCACTAATACTTCCTAATATTTCCAATAAAATTGATTAAATAAAGTTTGAAAATTGTCAAATTGCATTTAAAATAGTCAACATGGCATATTGTGGCACAGTTTAGTCCAAAAGCCTCCAGAGAAATATATCTAAGAAATTATTTTGTAATACTTTTGTTTTCATTTTTAAAATGTTGTAAATTAGCTTTTGAAATTTAATGAATAATTACCTGAATTAATCTTTCTGTTTTTGAAAAAGTTCATAGAATAAGCTATTTAAATATGTCTGTATTTAGGAATCAAAATTAAGATTCATCAACAATTTCAATAGACGTAATTTATCTTGAGAATTCTGTTATAAACTGTAGTTAGTAAAATATTTTTTTCTGTGCATGATATGAAAATCATTATTTTCTTTATATTACATAATTTTATGTTGATATTTAATATTGAAAATGTTAAGAATTGGTCAATTAATTTAAATATGCAGTTAAGGTTATTGGAATAGTAAATATAAATACTGATATAAATATTTTGGTATAGGTAAGAAAAAAGAAAATGTTAAAGTTCAAAGTTTTTTTCCCCATTATTCAATGTTAGAAACTATAATTTTTAATGCAAAAATTATTTTGATAAAGGTTGCAATATATATAGGGGGAAAATCCTTATATTCAAATTGTTTTTTTTTTTTTTTTAAATTTTTAAATTACTTCAAAAAATTTTTCCCTTGTTGAAAATAAGTTCCGTGAGTAATATTAAATTTGAAGCTTCATTTTCATGTCATGTCACACAGTGACAGAATTGACAAAAACATTAATTAATAAATAATGATTTTTAAGCAACTATGTTATGGCTCTGTATTCTTTTTCATTTAATGTAGTTTTGAATCTGAAGATAGCACATTAATTGCTTTGTAAAAATTAAAAACCAGAAAAGACTTGATCTCTACAACATAATTAATAAAAAGATTAGATTTAGTGAGTCTGCATGATGTAATAATCTTATGTCAGTGATGTAATTGCCATCTGTTGTCAGTTTGAATTCTAGATATTTTGTCATTGATGAAGAGTTATATAAATGTATGAATTACAATAAGTATAGGTTTTAGATGAGACTAAGATTTTAATATCAATACAGGTGATTTTCCCGTCTGTGGTCTTCGGGCTGTCCTTTTTCTATATTTTTTATCTATATTTTACACTTAATCTTTGCACTTATCTTTTCTTCATCATATGTTTTTCTTTCTTAACTTTAATGCTGTTTACTATTTATATAAAAGGCTCTTTGCAAAATGAGTATCATTTATTAGAATTATTTCCAAATTTATATTACCAAGGTTATCGCATCAAATGTTGTTGGTCTGGATTAATAACAGATTTTTTTTTTTTTGTCTAACATAACTATAGTTGCTATAACAAATTAGAATTGAAAGCATTGTATGTATTTCTGATGCATGATAGGAGAGCAAATGGCTATAACATTTATTAACTGTCAGTTGAGTTATAATTTTCTAGCTGATGAAAAAGATCCTGCATATATTAATTATACTGTTCTGAATGTGTGTTAGCATTGTATGTATTTTTCAATTTGAGTATATTCAAAGTAGTGTATTCTTTTGCTAATATCTGATGTTCATTTACAGTAAAAATTGTAGTTGCTCTATATCCATATAATGCAAGAGATCAAGGAGATCTAAGCTTCCGTAAAGGGGACCGATTAGGTATTCTTGATGACAGGTAAATTAATGAAATATCTTTCACTTATTAATTGAAAAATTGATCTATTTTTATGAAATAATAATAAAAATAATTAAAATTTTCTATGCATTTTTCTTTGATTTAATTAATTTTAGATTTTTGTTTGTTAATTATGGTCTAGTACAGTAAAATCTCTTTATGTAAAACATTTTAACTATCATTGTAAAGGGTATTAATTTGCATTTTTGTCATTCAGAGTTATTTGTGTATTTTTGAACATTTATTTTACTAAACCAGTTACGTGGAAGCACTTTCTTATTTAGGACAGGGGAAAAAAATATGTTCAAGAGATAGAAAGCAAAAAACAAACTATTATTATAACTATGAAATACAAAATGAATAAATAAAATAAAAGAAAACATGAGATATGAATTTCGAGTAGCTGTAAAACATCATTCTGATGGACAATGTTAAAAAGTTAAAAATAATATTTTATTTTCTTACTATCCAACATTTTCACTTATCAAATAAAACCATTCTATTTAAGCTTATACATCTGGCATTGCAAGAAATCATTATTTCTTTACTGGACCCTACATTTTATTAACCAAAATGTTGTTAACTTTCCACACCAAATAAACTATTTTTGTATTTCATCTTAAATTATCCTTTTATATTTAAACTAATAATTATCTATCTGTTTATTCTCAATAATTATCTCTTACAATTTGAGTGAAATGCTTGGAATTTGGAACATGCACATTCATTCTAAAATTTCGAATAATATGCAATATTATAATTATTTCTGAAATTTCACAAAACAGTGATCAGTATATATTAATTCTCACAAGACTGACTTGAACTACTTTACTTTTGATCCCCAAACTCTTTTAAATTCTAAGTAAAGCTGTTGACATTTATTCAAAATTTTCTTTTAACTCTGCCATTTTTTAAATTGTTAATAACTCTTTACTAACTATGCAGCTTCAGATATCTTGAAAAGATGTTTTTCAGTTTAAGCTTTGTAGTTGCACTAGTAACATATGTATATTTATGAGCTAACTTTATTTATATCTACATCTTGGTTCATTCAGTCTCTATAAAACCTTTTATTTCTAAATCTTCTATGTCCTCACACTTGTCATTTTGGTTAATTTATTTATACTTTAAAAAAAAAAAAAAAAACTTGGATTGAATCACTGTGTTTGTATGCTGCCACATGCTATTTCTTTTATTTTAAAAATAAATATGTTGTGAAAATTGGTGAAGTAAGTAAATAAGTTTCAAGTGAATAATTATTACAATTTAGTTAGCTTCAGTTGAAAGACAAATCTTAAAAACATATAATTTATTTGCTGAAAGCATTGGGAAATGGAAGCAGTGAAATTGGGTTGAATTTCGTTATAACAGTTAATGGTATTGTTTAAACTACACATAAAATTAATTTTGCATAGTTGCCATCAGTAAACAATTTTTTTGTAAAAAAATTTTAAGATGGGTTAGATAGCAATTGTTTTCTGTGCAGTATTTTGTTCTGATATTACTACAAGAAAATTTCACATTTTTACATAATTTTTGAATTAATTAAATATTTAATAAATTTTACACTTTAAAAAATTGATAGTATTCTTTTCTTGTCTTAAATAATAATTTCTGAAATTTGATTGCAATTAGCTTGTTAATTTACGAGAAGATATGAAAGAAAAATATCCAGTGACTTTTATTTATATTGAAATAATGAAAATTATACATTTATGTTCTAATTATACTTTTGATTATTCATTTCTGTAATAATGATAATAATATTAAAGGTTTTTATGTGAATATAAACTACAAATTCAATCAGCATTTCATAAAGCAATTCATTTCTTAAGCTGATTTGAAGGTTGATATTCAGAAGTAGTTTTAAAATATGGCACTATTTTTATTTTTTATTGCAATATTTTATTTTTTATTAATTAATTGAACAACGTTTTAAAGGTAATTGATTAATTTACTGGATTAAAAGTGAAAAAGTGTCATTTTCAAGATTAAAAAAGAGAGATTTATCAAGGTTATGCTGTGTTGTAATGAAATTACTTTATTTAGATAAAATTGCTAGTATAGCATTCTTGAAACATAATGGAAAGTGGTACTAATATAAACTTATATTAAAAAACAAAAATCAACCTACTTAAAAAAAAAAAAAAAAAAAAAAAAAAACTGTATGATCAAGAAAATGGGATTTTGAATCTGTTATTCTAAAGCTAAATTATTAATATTTGTTTAAACAAGAATATTTCCTTTAGATAACATTCATGAAAAAGAACAACAGATAAAACAATGATTAAAATGTTCTTAGTTGCTACTTGTTTCAGAATCTTATGCCTATCACTCCTTAGAGAGATGATATGCAATGAATAAAAAGAGTGGATTTTTAGGTAGATTTTTCTCTTTTGCAATGCTGATTTCCAATTTTTCAATGAATCACATTATTTTCTTTAATTTGAAACTTATATATATATATTGAATTTAAAAATTAATTTCCTCATCCAATTTTTATTTCACTTGCTTTAATAGAATCAAAAACAAGACTGGTACATGTGTAAAAGCATGAAATAAAATGTGATTAATTTTGGAATCATATGTAATTTGGTCTCAATTTTTAAATTCCATCATATTTCTATATAAAGAGACTGTATTTTTAATGAAAAAAATATTTTTCTTTTTAGTGACCCAGATTGGTGGCATGCATGCCATTTGACAAATCAGCAGAATGGTTATGTGCCACGTAACTATGTGGCACCCGAAAAAACAGTTGAAAGTGAGGAGTACGTTGTTTTAAAACACTTTTTTTTTTTCCAAAAAAACTTTTTGCAACTTTAAAAACTTATTTGTAAATTTTTTGTAGGGAACTAAATAGAATATTATTTTTTTTTAGTTGGTTTTTTGGACGAGTGTCCCGTAAAGAGGCAGAGAAAATGCTTATGCTTCCATCAAATCCCAGAGGGGCATTTCTAATACGTAACTGTGAGCAAACCTCAGGTATTATAAAAGGTTGTTAAACTTATTATTTTTTGCATGAAAAAAATATGCATGCATCTTCTGAATGCAACTGAGGGTTTGTTGATGCATGACTTTTTTTTTTTTTTTTTTCTTTTTTCTTTTTTGATAAACTTTTATAAAAACTTTTGCAAAAAAACACGGAATGGTGGGCTGTTTTAATTTTCTTTCTGACTAACTGTTAATTATTATGTGGATTGTTTTTAATGATTTACTTCTATTCCTTTATTGTAATTATTCCTTAATCCTTAATTGTAAAGAGTTCTGATTTTTTTTTTTTTTTTTTTTTTTGTATTCTTTCTTCTAATTATCAAGGTCAAATGTTGCATTTAATTTTGAAGTATGAGGTTTAAAGGTAAAAATTTGTAAAGAAATTGCTTAGGGGCTTAAATTGTGAAGAGGGGGACACGGAAGCAGAACGTAAACTTGTCTAAATTTTTCAGTAAAAATTTTTTAAATATTGTATTAATCCACAATGGAATACTTGAAAAACTTCTTTTATCTTTTTTTTAAGTAAAATTTTATTAACTATTTATTATTGGAATTCAAAAAAATGAACTATACAGTTATAAATAGTAACAAAATGAAATATATTTAATTAGACTACCTTTAATTATGTTCAATATATAAGTACAATATAGATATTAATAAAAAAGGATTTGATAGAATTAATTTTTGTTAGCAATCATTGCAACAAATTTTAACATTGCTTTTGTTTTTCCATCCTTCTTTGGATCCCATTCTGAGTTTATGTGTCTAGTAAGTCACTTCTTCTATGGCAGATCTCTTTTACCATATCTAATCAATGATGCATCACCTACATTGTTTAGAATTATAAACTACTTTCAGTTTATCTGATTGTCCTCTTCTTTAGAATATTGAGCAAACATATATGTAATGTAGCAGGATATTGAATAAATGTTCAATAAAACTCTTGATACAAAAAATGTTAGTAAAAGACAGTAATTGCTCCTTTAGTGATTTATTCTTTTAAAGAATAAGCACACATAAAAAAATGTTTAATTCTCCAATGTAGTTAAATATATCCAACAAGAATCCATATTTGTATTTGAAGATAGCATGCAAATTTGAATTTCTCCTCTCTCATTTATTGATAAAACTGAAATTTGAGTATCATGATTTGTAATTACATAATTTGAAAAATTTTAAATGTAAGAAAACAACATTGGATACTGTTACTAAATTATATTGTAAATCTATACTGAATTCAGTAGCCCTTTTTGGCATCTGTTGCGAGTGGGCTTCACTTAACTGTAGTACGCACCCCCTTCTCCTGAATGACAATTCACTAGGAAAAAATTCTTTATTATATAACAATAAAACCCATGTATAAAAAAAAAAAACAAATAAAGCATATGTGGAGCTTTTAGCCTATTTTTAATTTGCTATTATAAATTTTTAAATGAAACAAAATTTTGAGATTGTATTAGTATATTATTAATTTTGAAAAGAATCATACATGTAACAAATTATATTTTTAAGCTTACTATTATTATTAATGCATTCATAGATCTTTTAATTTGATACCCACATTTTATGGATTCCATAACATATGTCTATGTTTTATAGACTTTTAGTTAAAACAAAATGACAACACATTATTGAAATAAAAGTATTATCAATTTAGAAAGTAGTTAAAATTAAATGGTTTAAAATTAACAGAATTTATTAATTTTGGCTTATCATTTGATTTAGAAAGAATAAATTGTAAGTTTTTATTGTAAAGGTAAATACTTATATTATTAAAATAATTCCATGAATGCAAAAGAGGGATTTAAACACTTAAAAATAATTATAATAATATAACTTAAGTAATATAAATGATGCTACTTTTTTCTAGAAAGCAGATCTATTTTGATTTCAGGAGCATATTCTTTGTCCATTAAAGACTGGGAGCATCAAAAGGGTGATCATGTAAAACACTACAAAATCAAAGCTATGGATAATGGTGGTTTTTATGTTACAACTCGTAAAACATTTGTGACCCTTCAAGAACTTGTTGCGTATTATTCAGGTAAGAGGAAATGAATTGCTGGTATGTTTGTATTATTTATGATGTGCTATGCTACTGCGAAATAGGCCTTAAAATAACTGTTAATATGTTTGAACCATGCTAGTAATTTGCTTTATTTTTTTGAATTGTAAGTACTATGTTGCACTTAGTTTTTGAAAGCTTTTCATTTTCATTATTTTTATGTATGAAATTATAATATGAAGCTTTAAGGTATGTCCAGTGTTACTCAGAAATCCTTCTATAGTAATGAGAAAATCAAATTTGTGGAAGAGTTTTTTTCAAAATTATTTTTAATTTTATGAAATTTTGCATTAGAAACATCAAAGTTTCAAGAATAGGTATTGTTTTAGGAATATGTTTTATAAATTCAATCGAAAGATAATTAAAATGGTTGTTTTTATTTTAAATTATCTCATAAATTGGTAGATTCAACTATCATTGTCTGTTGGTATTAAATTCGAAATATTCTGTGTGCAGTCAAGTAGAACTAAATATTAACAAAACGGTTATAAATTTGTGTTGCTGTTTCACTATAGTTTAGTTCAGTAGTATAAATTTTTGCTATTCAAATATTTTAAGTATCTTTGTTCTTGCCATCATATTTTACTTCAGTAACCTTTTCCAACACCTGTTTTATTATATCAGATTTCACTTTTTAAAAACTTTAAGCATTTATTACATCCTAATATTTGTATTATTATAAATAAAATATATGTTTGGGTTGTGAGGATGCAAATAAAAAAGAAATGGAAAATGTATTAAGAAAAAGGAAATGAGACATTTTCTGTTTTAAATTGCTAACATTAAAAAAAAGTGCCTATTCATTAGTTTCTGGAATTCAGTGCATTTGTAAAATTTCATACAAGATAATAATGTCTAAATGCCATTGTGATTATGGAGCATTGATCTGAAGCAGGTCTTTTCAAGTTGTATATCTTATAACTAATGTAATCATTTAAAAATACACACACACACACATACAAAACAATAGATCTTATCTTTAATAATGGTCTAGTATTATATATGTTTAAATCTCTGCTTGAATGTAAATTTATTTTTTTTATCATAAAGCGAAAAGCCATGGAATGTATTAAAAGAAATTTATAAATTACATCACTTTTTTAGAGGGTGCAAATGGCTTGTGCCACAAACTGACCATACCATGTCCAAAGCCAAAACCACATCTGTGGGATCTTTCTCCTGATACGCGAGATGAATGGGAGATACCTCGTTCCTCATTACAGCTTATACGTAAATTAGGTAGTGGAAACTTTGGAGATGTTTGGTATGGTGAGTGATGATTTAGATCTTTTTAGTTTGCTGCAGTTTGTGAAATATTAATTAGGAAAACCTTGAGTGCTTTATTTTATAAAATTCTTTTATATGGTAGTAAAGAGAAATATTTTGTTCTTTATATATGTATCATTAAATTGTTTTGTTCGTAAATGTTGTCATCTATAGATTGATAGCTTTGTAAAATTAAAGATGTTTGGCTTTGCTCAATGAATTATATTTTTTATTCTGAGTTGAAATTCTGTTTAGGTGTTATATTGATACAGTGGAGCTTTGATAACTATGAGCTAATTCAAATATGTTGAATTAATCAATAAATTGAATTTATTCCTTGTCAAATTAATTTCATATAAACATATTTTTAAAATATCATTTGCAATTAAATTTTTGTTTCAGTTAAGTGAATGTTTTAAATTGAGATTTGTAAATAAACTTTTTTTAGTAATAATAAGTTTTTGAAACTATGCAAAAGTTTCTTTGTGCTATTATTATATTCAAAGTGCTGTATCATTTTATTTTCTATTTTTTATTTATTGCTTATTATTAATAACTAGCTGTTTTTGGTATCACCTTATTCATTGGAATTAATGCTCTTTAAAATGTTCAATCAGATATTTTATGTCACTTTTTTAAAAAACTATGTTAGAAATTTTTTTAAAGCATCAACTCAATTTGATAATCATGTAACTCGTATTATTATAGACACTTTAAGTCAATTCTGATCATTGAACTGTGTATCTTTCGAATTTTTTGTTAGGCATTGTAAAATTTGAATGTTAAGTTTTTAGTTTTTACTTTCAAAAGAATTTAAATGAAATAAATATTTCATTTTGTTTCAGTCAATAAATACATTTCTTTAAAAATTATGAAATCTAAATTTTATATAATCCTTTGGTCCTAAGGAATCATATTCAGTGAAAATTCTTGACACTCCAACTTTTTTAAATAAATGCATTTCTATCTTACACGGCCTAATCTGACAGAATTCTGAAGTTTTGAATATCATTATTTTAGGAAAATCGACAATTTCATAATTTACGCTAGTCAGCTTTGGGAAACTCTGGGCATGATTGGTATATCTTCTTTGAGAGGGTCAATGGTGTGGTCTAAAATCACATGTTTTGAAAAAAATAACATTCTAATATTCATAACTTACTTAGTTTTATATTCAATAGAATAAACTTTTTAAAGTTCGTGCCTCAAGAATATTTTATGAAATGAGTCATAGAGCTGAGGGTTTGTATAAAATTATAAAATCTATAATTCATCGGAACACATATTGACACTAACTGCATAAAATAGTATATATATATTTATTTATTTAAAATTTCATTTAGATCATTTTACCCATTAGATGTATGTGCCTAATGCTGTTTAGAAATTAGATATTGGGACCCGATTAGAGGACCCTTAATATATATATATATAAACAAACTATGTTTTCTTTATATACTGCAGTATTGCTGAATTAATAATATAGAAATTTTAAAAACTCGCAAAATATTTTTTCTTATACTTACCTTTCTAGAAAATATCATGTTTATTTCATTTCTTATATGTATATGCTGAAAATCACACTTTTCTAGATTTAGATAGTAGTAAGCATTAAGTTAATCATTTAATTTCAGCTCTTATTAATGATCATGAAACATTGATAAAAGCTTAATTTTTCCCTTGCATACTCAATGTGTTCGTGCAGATTAAATTTTATTTATATTTTGTGTGAAATAAATTTATAATATTTTGTAAATATTGATTTAAAAATTATCTTTTTAGAGAACATGAAAATCTTTTTGTAATTGTAATATTTTTGAATGTTATCTCTGAAAAATCTCAAATTTTTAATTAAAATTTTTGAAAATTTCTTTGTGATGTACATTTCTACCCTCCAAGTTATATATGTACTTAATTTGGTAGCTGGTCAAACAGTCTAGTCTGTTGAGTATATAATTATAATAGGTAAAGATAAAGGTTAGATTAATCTTTATTGTCATATTTAGTTAAAAATCTTTTTCCATATTCTCTTTAAGAACCAGTTTTTCTTATTTTAATAGTGTTAAAGAATGAATTTATAAAAATATAGAGCTATTATTAAATATATTTTATAAAAAGCAGTTTCAGAATCGGTTTTTCATTGATTTTTTATTTTATTTTTTATTTTTTCAAAGGCAAGTGGAAAGGCACAACTGAAGTTGCTGTGAAAACTCTGAAGTCTGGTACTATGGCCCCATCAGCCTTTCTTCAGGAAGCTACCATAATGAAAAAATTTCGCCATGAGAAATTAGTCTCACTTTTTGCTGTTTGTTCTAAAGAAGAACCTATTCTTATTGTTACAGAATACATGGTTAATGGCAGTCTTTTAGATTACTTAAGAAATAAAGAAGGAAAGAACTTAAGGTTACATGCTCTAATTGATATGGCAGCACAGGTAAGCTTTTCTTATTTTTTTCTGCACATTCTTTATTAAATGAAAATATTAATAAATTCTCTGAATTTGAATCCTTTTAGTTAATGGTTTAGAAGTAGACTTTTCTTGACAATGATTGGAGGAAAAAAATTTAATTTGATTGTATGATGTTATTTTTGCATTGTGCTTGTGTACCTTTTTAATCAATATTATTAATTTTCTCTTCCAGATTGCGAGTGGTATGGCTTATTTGGAACGTGAACAACTAATCCATAGAGATCTAGCTGCTCGAAATATATTAGTTGGGGATAATAATATAGTAAAAGTAGCTGACTTTGGCTTGGCTAGAATAATTGAAGATTCAGAATATACAGCTCGACAAGGTATGCTTTCAATGAATTATATTTTTAAATATTCATTTCTTTTTGTTTAATTTTACAAAGTCTGTTTTGAATAATTAAAAAACTTTTCTACTTTTATCTGTGGATTGTGTTCAGTTACATTAGAAAAGATTAATTTATATTTTGTTGCAAATGATGGATTAACATAATTTTTTATCAGTCGTTTTAAAAATATAAAAGCAATTATTTTATCAATATACATTTTTTTAAAAAATTTTCTGAATTAAAATATAAAGCTTTCTTCTGAAGTCTTGTAATATTTCTTATGATTGCATTTTTATCAAAATCATGAGTATCAAAACAAAGTTTTGTAAAATCTAAAATTATTTTTCCAAACCATTGTAATTATTTATTCTTTTTTAGGTGCTAAGTTCCCAATCAAATGGACTGCTCCAGAAGCAGCATTATTAGGGAGGTTTTCCATAAAATCCGATGTATGGTCTTATGGAATACTGTTGTATGAACTTATTACACATGGCCAAGTTCCTTACCCAGGTAATTTTTTTTTCAATAACTTAATAATAATTTTTCTAAGATATTTTTAAACAATTTGTGTTTGTTTATATTGTAATTTTGTGCTAATTTCAAATATAAAATTTGGAATAGAATTGGAAAATGTACTCACCAGTTTCAAATGAATGGAATAAGGGATTGATCTCTCCCTCTTTTTAACCCATTCAGAAACAATATGTGTAGAACAAAGCACTGTTTCAAGACCAAATACTCCAAAATGGATCATTGTCATGACCTATATAATTTTCTGAGTTAAACTTAAATTTACAAAAAAATATATATTTATATAAAAAAAGAAAAGCATTTTAAAATAATGATTCAATTTTATAATTTATTTATGCTACTACTTAGTATGTATTAACATTAAGAATATAACATTAATAGAACTCAATGAAACAACCAAAATACTCAACTTTTAACTATGTCCACGTAAACAAATGCTATGCACTTGAAAATAAGGTCATAAATATTATTTGTAGATGATGAAATTTCAATTTAAAAATCTGCAGTCTTCATTGAAAATTTATCTTTGGTTGCATTTTATTTCAAAAGACCAATTAGTTGCAGTCTTAGAGTTACCATCTAATGGCATATTATTATTATATTTTTCTATGTCTTAGGAAAATGAAATGTATTACTTGATGTTATTACTAAAATCCCTATCATTTTATTTATCTCAGGGAAGTAACATAGTCTCTTACCCATGGCTAACAAACTGAAGCTTAATATATTCCCAGTATGCATATATCATGACTTCTATTAAACTCAGCCAAAAATATTTCACTTTAACAGTGAGTTGAATAAACTTTTCTCATATTTCCCTAATGAAAAAAAAAGCAAAGCAATGTACAAGAATGTTGAAGTCCCTTTAAATCGCATGTGCCCTTATAAACAGCAATATCAATAAATCTATCAAATGTAGAAGCACAAAACAGAAACTACTACCCATACATGATGATCAAATCCCATATGACTTGATTGTTGAAAAGAACATTGCAGTCTTGTGCCATATAGTAGCATTTAAAAATTGAATTAAATCATTCTGCTTTGAAGTTGTGAATATGCGCCAATAGACCTTTATAGTAAACCTGTGCCTTTCACTTAGTTCAGATGCTGGTCAGCAAGAGTAGAAAGGTCACTTTACATATACAAGACGCCGGTACTGAAGGGGTTAATGGTCAAAAGGTTTAGGTCATATAAAAAGAGTTGATTCCAGCTACATCTGTTTGTAAATCTTCAGTATATTTGACAGTTTTTGAGTTATTCTAATTTTGTACCTGGCTAATTTTCTAAGGCATGTAAAATTTAAAGACGGAAAAAATATCTGTAGTCAAAATTTAACTTAGGAAAAAGGGAAAAAAAAAATGTTTAACCTTAAAAAGAAATGGGGGGAAAAAAAATTTATTTTGATGCTCTATAAAATGAGACATTAAAATTAGGGGGGGGGGGGTAACCAAAATTAAATTGAAAAATCTGTGCACTCAAAAATACTAGATTTACTCGTACTCTAAAACTACATTTAATTATAATTCTTTGTTATTGGCATTTCATAAAATTTAGGTTGCCGGAGATATATATAATTATTTCAGGACCAACAAATGTATTTATCCATTTATCTTGAAGATGTTAGAGAAAGCATGTCAAACCTAAAATTTAATGTGTTTTAAATAGTAAAAGTCTAAATTGAGAAATATAAACTATATATAATCTATATGAGAAAGATCAACACATGGGATTTAATATTCCATTGTTGATGTATAGATCTTTTTTATAAGAGATAGTGTTATCTCATTGATCAATTCGTTGATAGCTTTATGTGTTTATAAAAGGTAGAAAGACTTTGGAAATCTTTATTTTAATATAAACTTTAAAGGAATGTGTTATTTTGTGCAGAAGTGACTGTGACATGAATATATCTGAAATTTTAGACTTTTTTTCCTTTTAAACTTAGAATTTAGAGATTACGTGTACCATTATTATTTTCAGATTTTATTTTATAGCAGATATATCATACAGATCAATGAAAAATATTTTATTATGATGGAAAGTAGAGTAACCTTGAACTGTGATGGCAGATTAGAAGAAATTATTTGTTCTCATTAAACAAAAATGCAAATTTTTTTACCTGAAAATCTTGATCAAAACCCTTATGTAAATATTTCACGAGTAGTTTATTGAATAGTTCAAGATTTTGTGCATTTAATAAATTACTCTTTCTTTACTTAATTTTTCATCATCTTTGATAAAATGTACACTTCATGTTCAAATCTAATACTTTGAATAAAATGAAAAGCAATTGTAAAAATTTTGTTTATCCTACTAAACTTTTAATTTTCAGCTAAGAAAACAGACCATTCAACTATCCCCAAAAGTTAATTACACAACAACAAAAATGCTAAATTTATTTTAGAAAACATCAAGGAATTGCAAGGTCTTTGAAATGTTTAGTTTTTTAATTATTTGTAAACTATATTTTGCTTCATTAATGAAATTATTTGAAGTATATATTAGTATGTACATTCAAATATTACATTTATATCTAAAATTATTTAAAATTATATTGGACTTCTGTTCATTGAAGTTTTTTAGATTTTGGAAATAAGGGTGCTGTAACTTCTATTTCTGACCTCAAAAAATAAAGTAAACCCATTGTCATCAAACTAAAATAATGTTTTCTGCACAAATCTATCTTTACCATCAGAATCATGAGTTTTGTTTATATATATCTATTTTTATTACATTTCTTAGAAAATAGAAATTCATTACTTTCTTGTTTCATTTAGGTATGCACAATCGTGAAGTGATCGAGCAAGTAGAGCGTGGTTACAGGATGCCTAAACCAACAAACTGCGAATGTCCCGATTCGGTTTATTCTAAGATGCTTGAATGTTGGGACGCTGATCCTGAAAGAAGACCCACATTTGAGTTCCTGTTTGGTTTCTTTGATGATTATTTTGTATCAACAGAGCCTAGTTACCGCAATGCAGAAGATTTTTAAGCATTTTAAACTGTGTGATCTGTCTCCCCAATAGAACGGTGTCAAATTATCTATTTAAGAGAAAGACTTTTTTTTTTTACTGTGAATGTTTTATATTGTGAGTTTTCAAGTTATGTGCTGTTTGTGAAATGTTTTTGAATGTATGATTTTTTTAGCATTTATTAGTGGCTTTGTAAATAATATTTTGTCTTATAAAATTATTTTTTAAGTGCAAAATTATGTTATTTTCTAAAATTAAAATGCTTAAGGAATCCATAAATCAAAAATTATGCTTCCAACTATATTGTGCCAAAGTTCATGACAAGAAAAGGATAAGAGTGTATTCATAATATTAAAAAATATAATGGTTGTATTTTTATTTCACAAGAAAGAGTCGATAATGTCGTAACTAACTATTCATGCTCAGTAATGAATTATTTCATTACTATATAGTAAATGCTGCATGTATATATGAGACAGATATTGCATAAAATATGCTCTGCTTCATTCTCTTTTATTCAGATTTATAACATTGCATGCATTTTTATAGGAAGTTTATATATTTTCTTATTTTGTTATTCTGCATTTTAAAGGAAAATATTTTCCAAATTTCTTATTTGACTTGCTTTTCTCAGTTCAGTAATTTGAATTGCATCATGAGGCTCTGTGAAGTTCTATTCATTTTTTATAGCTTTCTAAGGGTAACTTATACACATTAATTTTTCTGTGTAATATCTTGCTTCCTTTTTATATTAGTACTGTTACTATAAGTGTTAGGTATCTGTATTAATTTTATTGATGTAGTGAGGTGCAAATGTCGCCTCTGCATGAAGAAAAGAAAATTCTTTTTTTACTTGTTAGGAATTGGAAGTTTACTTATCACTGAACAACCAGCTGTGTGTATGTGTGTGCGAGTTGCAACTTTGGAAAGTTATAGTCAGAAGTTACTTATCTATTGCAAAGATTTAAATTAAAATAGTTACATATTTAATTTCTGCATGGGGAAAAAAATCAAAACCAGTGAGACTTTTCCCTTAAGAGAATTTTTATATAGACTCATGCTCAAAGTTGTAAATATTTCTTGAACATAGCATGGGGTAGAGTTTCATCAGTGATTTTAATACAGGGTTTTTTATAGTCATAAATGATTGAATTTTCTTTTTTGTGATTCTTTTCCATCTCTGTTTTAAAGTCTTTAATATTATTTAATTAACTCAAGAGAAGGAGGGAGGGGGAATGTTATCTTAAAAATGATTTAAAATGGTGGTTTTCCTTGTAATAATTTTTTTTCAGTATGATTTGTTTTACTATACTATTAGAGAAGAAATTTGCTTTTTCTTAGTAATGTGTTACTGTTACGATTTCTTAGAGTAAGATATTTTACTGTTATTATATCTTACTTTTACCTGTTTAAGAAAAGTCAATTTTTTGAATGAATATATAGTAATAACTCCTGATTACTCAAACTATTTATTATTTTTCTTTGTTAGTGCTTTTTATTGATGTATCTTCATTTTATAAACCATCTCCTAAGAATGAATTTTTTTCTATCATTTTTAATGTTAAAATTTTTCTTCAATGTTCCTGCTTTCTTTATTGTGACTACATTTATTAGTGAAGTTAATGTGTAATTTTATTTCTGAATGAATGTAAAATTTTACCAGTTAACAAATTTTCATTCTTTTCTCGCTCATGTTTTATTTCGCTATGATTTGAAAATACATATATGCAGTTGTATGTGCCTATGCATGCACACTTTTTACTTTCCTTTTTTATAAAAAAAGAATAATGTAGAACTTGTATAATCTTTATTATTAAGTATATTAATAATGGAAACTGATGGAAAATATTCTCTAAAAAAAGATAAGCAATGCATTTATAAAATGATAGACAAATTATATAGTGGGCAATCTGATATATGTTTCAGTTTATTTTAAGACATGAAAGGGAAAAAAGTTTTTTCTGCCTTCGGGATTTAAATGATATAATTTGAAAATGAATTTAGAATGTGTTTGTATGGTGAATTAATGTGAAGTTGTAAATAATTTTATAAGCACAACAAATTGTTTTTAATCATAATGCTCAATTATTAATCTTTGCTCCTATTGAATTTACTTCAAAAATAAATTGTTGTGAACATATTTTAAGGAAATGCGTACTTAGACGAATTTAAATTCTTATGATTAATCATAATTTCAATCATTTTCTCACTTTTTTATACTTTATTTTTTAATTAAAATTATTCGTATATTATATTTGAGTTTCATTAATTTTAAATATTAATTTGTTGGAAGTATTTATTAGATTTTTAAAAATATGTTTAGAAATTGTTAAATTAGTGCCAAAATTATTTTTGTAGTATTAATATACAGTAGAAAAATTCTTTCCTATTGTGTGCATTAATATTTTTTTTTTTTATCCATCTCTCTTTATTTGGTTATTATTATTATTGTTCATCACTGTTGTGCTCAAATAAGTTTTCATAGGACGAAGTTTATTCCATTATTTAATGCATTGTTGCCTATTATTAGCAATATAACTTTAAAATAATATATAAGGAATGTAAATTTTAAATTATCATGAACTGTTGTAAAAATTTGCTGTGCAAAATTTTCTTTATGGTCTATATTTTACATAAGCACAATATTTACAAATATTGGTTAGCTGAATTTCTTTGAATATTCTTGAATACAGCATTTTTATGACAATTTTTTATAGCGCATTTAAAATTTCCTTGGAGTAGTAAAAGCCTGCCTGTAATTACTGCATTTATTGCATTCATTAAAATCATACCGTTTTTACACTCTTTACAAATAGGAATTTGTAATACACTGCCAATATGCATTTTCTTCTACATCCTTTCATAAAGCTGTAGTTTTGTGAGTTTTACAATTTTCTCGTCCTGAGATTTTGCTTTTATGTAAATTCCTCTCCTCTGGTTATAGTTTCACAGTTTAGAATTTGAGCGCCTTGCATAGAATAATATTTTAGAAAATGCATTCATGTTTTGATTTTTCTTTCTTAAAATGGTAATAGTATTTTTACCCTGCCAGTGAATTGTAGAATGAAGTGCAGCCATAATTGATGCATAATGATAATCATCACTTTAATTTGTTGCTGAGCTTTGGAATACTATTTGTAAATTACATTTTATTGTACTTTTGTCCAATATTTTAATATACAATAACCAATTAAAGCATACATTCTTTTATATACACATTTTAACTGAAGTTGCATTGAATATATGAAAAATTGTTTAAAAATTCTTTTTTTCGATGCCATTATTTAATATTGTGCTTCTTTCATCACTATTTTTTAAAAAATGAATATGTATAATCCAATGAGATGTTGCAATATAGATCAAAGTTCTTTTGTATAAAATATATTTGTATTAAAAAAAAAGAATTTGATTTTCAAGATTTTTTATGGAAAAAAAATACAAAGAATTAGAGTGAGCCTTTATAAATTGTATGTGATAGTTGGTAACTCACAGAGAAAAATGTGTTATTTTTCCATTGTAATATAAGACATGGTTGAAAAGAAATAAAATAGATTTCTGGATATTTGTCTAGCATCATTTCTAAATGTGTTGAAATTACTATTCATTCCAGTTTGTTAACAGTAATTCTGTGAAACTCGGTGAACTCTGACACTTTATAAATGAATGATTCTGAGTTCTGTTATTATTGTTTTCGGGTATATAAATGCTATTTTAACTTTTATTTTAAAATAAATATCAAAAGTACTATGTGCATAGAAACGAATCTGAGAACATGTTAACTGGAAGGTTTACTACAATCATAATAGCATATGATTAACATGAGATAAAATCTGCTGGAGTGATTTATCTTCTCAAAACTGTCTGGCATTTTCTTTATTAAGGATGCAATTCTCTTTTCCCCCGCATAAATTATGGCCCTAAGGTAAAGCCGCGATTACCTCACATAGTATTGAATTTAGTGAATTATTAGTATGAATTTAGCATTTTTGCTGATATGTGATCCTTGGCGATTAGCAATAGGTACCGAAAATCGATACTTGTTTTAGATGCGTTGTTTCCAGCCGATAAAGCCAAAATTTGACATAGAACTACTATTGTAGTCATAAAATCCCATACCAAAGTTGATATATTGCGTTTTTTTAACTATCCCATTTATATGCTTGTGAAAGTAAAAACCGACAGAAAGTCAATCCCTTGACGGATTTGGTGCCTATACTTCACATGTTAAATCCATATACCTAATTTTATCCATTTAGATCTCTTCGTTTTGTATTTATCGTTTTAATTTATATTCCCGCTGACGGACTTCCTTTGAATGGAATTCACTCAAAATTTAATAGAAGTCTACAGATTTGATGTAGAAACTATATACTAAATTCCATCAGTCTAGTTCGAAGTATTTTAGATTTATCTCTGTAGCAGATAGACATAATGCCGAAAATGTGTGTTTCGAACTCGGGGAGATCTAAAACATGGAGATTCGTGGAAAAAAAAAATCGAATTTTATCATTATTATTTTCAGGATTACAAAACTTTCTCTATACTTCGTATACGAGAAAGTAACTTAAACGATTATTGCATTTAGTACCTGTAACATTTCAAATTTTTGATACTAATAACACTAAAAATATTAATTTATTGCAATAAAAAACCCCAAAAAACTTTTACATTCTTGTCGAACATTTATGTTTATTATGCGCTGTCCTTAACAGATACAAAGAGTAATTTTATCAAAATTATGGTTTTGATATGTAGGATCAAGAGAATGAGCACATTTAAGTAACTAATATGATAGTGTGGTGAAGCTTTATAAGCCAGATAACAGCTTCGAGACATGAGTAATTACTTTTGTCTTGTGGTCATGCTACTCGACTACGAACCATGAGGTTACGAATTCGATCCTCGCTATCGCCAATCACTATATTGGTGGCCGAGTGACGGAAAATACGCAACCTTCATGCAGCTGTTGTGGCGCCCTCTGCCATAAAAATATAAAATAAAAAAGCTGATAAAAAATCAGCCAAAAAATGAAGCTGATAAAAAATCAAGCCAATAAAAAAAAAATGAAGCTGATAAATAACCCACCAAAAAAAGCTGATAAATAATCAGCCAATAAAAGAAATGGATAAGGCGCAACAGCCATTATCACCACTAATAACAGCAAATTACAAAACAGGACAACATATCGTTCGACTCACTGGAGGGGGAGTAATGTGGTGACGCTTTATAAGCCAGATAACAGCTACGAGACATGAGTAATTACTTTTGTCTTGTGGTCATGTTTCTCGGCTACGAACCATAAGGTTACGAGCTCGATCCTCGCTATCGCCAATAGCAACAATAGCATTTACTTGCTGAAATCCTTTCCAAACAGTCGCAATTTGGTGCTGAATTAAATGCTGAGCAGCTATATATCTCGCAACTTTTGATGTCATGGGCATAATTGAAAAGTAAGACAACTAACTAATCAGAAATAAGCTGGAAAAAAATATGAAACATATATATATAAAAAAAACATAAAACTGTTCAAAGAAAAGATTCCTGTTATTATTGTTTTTTTATATTACCTTATCTTAAACAACTAAAGGCAGCAGCACCATCATTGCTGAAATGTAACATTCATGACGGTAGTGTAACATAGTGGAATCGAAAGAGTGTAAAAACTATAAAGCGCTAAAATTGCACCAGATAATCAACGATGAGTATTATATCCAATCAATGAGAGAAAATCATTGAAGCAGTTTCTATAAAATGCCAGTTTGGGGAATTCGGAAAAGCGCACGCTTTACTCTCACACCACTTAACTCATTATATCATCCTAAATAATAACATGAGTAATCTGTAGTTGATAAGCGCAGTTGTACACTAGTTACCTTCCGATACTTGCTGTACGTCTGCAGAAGTTAGGGTTAATATTAGAATAGACTTAGGAAGTATTTTTGCTGTTTTTGTGCATTTTGCTATTTTTATGAAAGATGGGTTCAAGAATAGATCAAATAAAGGCAGAATTTTTATTTTCTGACTCTTTAAGAAATGCAGAACGACATAGTATGAATGACTGCAGCAAGTCTATTAATGGACTGCACACTTTTAACATTTATCAAAAATGTAAACACTAGTTTCTAACACGAATATTTTTAAATGAAATATTATAATATTTATTTTATATCAATTTGAAATAAATATGGGAAATATATTTGTTTTTAACGCGTAGTCTTTGTCAAATGATTAGTTACATAGAGATTCTGATTTAAGCTTAATTATTTATGGATAACTCCGAAAAACTTCTCTATTAAAGATTCATGCAAACATTTCTTGAGATCCAACTGTCTTATTCCATAGTTCAGTGAGCTTATTTATTGTAAGTAAATTGATTTCACTTTCTTGGACAACATCAGATATTTCAACTAATAAAAAAAGATAAATAAATGTTGGCTGTATACAGGTCAAATTATCTGACCTACAGCTTGGAGCATATATACTAAAAGAGTAAAAATGTGCATTTCGGGTAATTTTAAAAGAAATTAGTTAGGAAGGGCTAAATTAAGGTAAAGTTTTGGAAATTAATTTGGATTAAATTAAGAGTTTAAAATATCATTACACATATATATAATATTCTTTAATTGAATTTAAATCTTAATTAATTTCCTAACTTTTCTCTTAAACTAACCAGTGTCGCTTTTCCAAACTGTTCTTTATTTCTGGATTTAAATCTCACTTTTTTTTATTTAATTATTTCTACTACACGCTCTAAAAATTGGTTTAACCGGCTAAGGACGGCTTTGCATCATGGTTCCATTATAAACTTAAGTGTCTGGTAATCTGTTTCAAACCGCATGTTGTCTTTTGCAGTAATGTAATTTCACTTTCCAATTTCTCATGTAAACTGTTCAGATAATTAGCTTTCTTCTCTTGCTTTCTTAATTTTCCACAATGGAAGAAAATCACACTATTAAATATTTGATGCACAAACAAAACCTTGAATTTCATTGCATAGTAAAATCTATCATCAAAAATCATATCAGAATTTTTTAAAAATTGCTGAAATTCAGAAAAAACTGTGTGCCGTTTAATTGATGACCTTAAACAGACCAGCGTAAAATGTCAATTTTGTGCAATAATATTTCCAAAATTAATGCGGGAAAATTTAAAATTTTCTTCACTATTAAAATTTCTAAATTGTAATATAAAACTGTTTTCAAGGTGCCCATTTTCATTGTATGAAACATATCTGCAACGAATTCAGTAGTTCCTTGTTTAATCCTGTACATTACGCATATTTTTCCACTCTCTCCCTTTTCATTTAAATAGCGATTAGAAATAAATTTTTTCTTTGCATATAGAGATTCCTTGGTTTTGACAAAGTGTATGTAAATAAGAAATAGGGAGATCTCAGGAAATTAAATATAATCTTCTCTCCATTGCTTATTTGCAAACTTCATCGTGTAATTAAAGAAAGTTTGTATTTCCAAATAATTTAAAGGCTCAGCAATTAATGATAGGATTTTAAACCAAATGCTTGTTTATTTTTTCCTATAAAATCGCTCAAACGATATATGAGAACAGACTCTGCAATAATATTTTAAGCGTATATTATTACATATAAAAGTCAAGGCTTTAATTATTTGAAATATGTCTGAATTACGGTAACGTTTGTGTAAATAGAAGAGTCAATCTTTGTACATTCTTAGTAGTATACAAATTAATTTATGAAAAGAATCGACTTGCGAATTTCAACTAATTCATACGCACTGATAAATGTATGATTTTTGGTTACTATGAGCAATAAAGGGGAGAAAAGACCCGATTATTTTTAGTCATTGTTGTGTCCTGTGGACAAATTTAAAAAATAAAAAGATTTAACAAGAACAAAAATTTGGATTGTTTTCATCCATTTTCTTCAATCCATCAACTCCCTATTTTTATATTTACACGCTTTTTTTTTCTAAGACATAGGTTATTACCAACACAAAGAAAAATGAGATTTTAGCAGCAATAGCAAACACATTTATCTTTGGGAGAGTAACGGGAGATAGGCATTTCGTCCTTTCCTCCGTCTTCTCAAATTTCTCTATGGCATGGCGCTACAGACTAACTAATTGCTTCTGGCGTGGCGTTGACATTCCCTGGCGCCATAGATTGTTTTTGGAACAATTTTGTTACCGTAGAGGGTTTCATTAATAGACCTGGAAAAAAAATTGCCTTTCGCAATGGTTATAACTTCCCAGGTGGGGGGGGATGTCAATTTCTTTTCGCATGGAAATATTAGTAATTTAAGCTAAATTGCTATTCAAACGAATTTTTTCAAAAAACGGAAAGAGCGGAGTATATATAATACATATATGTATAATGAGCGAATGTATTCTGTAGAGTAATACATTCTGAACTTTAATTTTGTTTTCTACAAATATTTTGTTAACGTTCAAGCACCAACTGGTATTCAACATTAAAATTATTTTCATTTCGGTCGATTATTCCCAGAGCTAATGGTATATTTTAACAAATTTAGACATGTGCGAGACATGTTATTTTTAAAAATAACAAATTTAGACATGTTATTTCTAAAAATAACAAGGAAACAATTGTGCTGCTTTGGTGTGGAACTCATTAATGTAGAGAGATAAAACAGTTCAATATCGAACAAAAAAAAATTTAAAGTATCTATCTGTTTTGTATCCTCTTACAGCCAGCACAGCCCTTAGCTGACTGGATCAATTGTTCCTAACTAGTCGAGGCAAAATGTTATCTTTTCTTTCGGTTCAGTGACTTTGCTAGGGTGAGGAAGGCTGGATACGTGCCATAAACGCCATTACCAGAAAGTGTAAAATTGGATTGAAGAATTCGAAAATCGTTTTTTTTTTTTTTTTTTTTTAACTCTGACTTACACAAAGCATTCAATTAAGGAAATATCGTAACCGTCTCAGCATTCTTTGTATAATGATTTTTACATCGCATACTGACTATCTAAACAAGAATCACATAGAATGTCCTCTAAAAACATAATTATTTTGAAAAAATTAAAAGAGCTTCGAATCTGTAGTCCTAAGCAATGGAGCTTGCCTATGTTTTAGAATTTATTTGTCTATTTTCATATAATTTGTAAAAAGTTACTGTTAATTATAATAAGAAAAATGTGCACGTAAAATGTGTATTCAGTATCGTTGCTTTACCATGTCCGTGTGAGCGCAGTTGACAGAACAATTAAAAGCATTGTTGAATATAATGAAAACAATTTTGATTTTTTTTTTTTTTTTTTTTTTTGAAATTAGAGAAAAAAAATTCTTCTAAAATAAAACCATATAAATGGTTTATTTGATCCAGTTTAGATGCATGATCCCTGCAAATTAATTGAAAATTTAAACAATTCTGAAAAAACAAGAAAAAAATCTGGTGACTTTAGAGCTCTAAGCAATTATTCATCAAGAACTTATTTATATGGCCTTGAATTTACATAGCTTGCTAGAGAATAACAAATATGATGCTAATAGGAATGAATATGTAGTAGATCATTCATATTTTCCTTATTAACACAAATAAAAAAGACGACTTTTTTTGCATAATTTTTTTATATTAACATTTACATACATGGAAAAAAATTGTCCTTTTTTTTACAAAATACTTTCATTTTTTTTTTTTTTTTGGTTCGTAATAAGATGAATACAGAATTGGTTGACTATGACAAAATTCTACATAAATGAAAGAACGTTTGCTATATCTTCTAACAAACAGTTTAGATAAGATTTTTACATTTCCGTCGGCTTAGAACAGAATTAATTCCTTAACTATACTAACAAATTTTAGAGTCTACAGTTCGCTTTTTAAAATATCTATTTGATAGATGTTTTTTTAATCGCTGATTCAAAATGGAGTTTTCAGGAAAGGTCGGAAGCTTTTCGTCTGTTTCAGTTTTTAAATTAATTTTTATTGTACAGGAAATTAATAAGTGAATATTAGTAATGAAATTTAAAAAATGAATAGTTTCAAGAAATGAAGTTGCTGACCAAATAATCACAAATCCTATTTCACTCATTCCGAATAGCATCGTTGAATTTGGTCCTTCGCCTATATTTAAATCATAGAATATAATATTTCAATTAAATACTTGTGCGATAAAATAGGAGTCATGATGCAACGTTGTATGCGTAATGAATTTGTAGAGAAAACTGGAAGTACGTGGCTTCAGTTAGAGAGCAAATGTTGCATTTAGATACTATTAATTAAATATTTAACAAACATTTAACAGTCCTTACACTGTCTTAAAATACATAATAAATTTACTATTATACTTCAGTAAGGAAATTTGTTTGGCTGCAATGTATTTCATTAACTTTATTAAAATAATTAAGAGATTTAATATTAAAATTATTAAGAGATTTACTGCTGTTGTCTAAAAATTGTTCAGATTGGACTCAAACAGCTGCTTGATTAACTGTTTGGTAGACGGAACCATTATCTCGATCAAGAGGAACAGCTTTAAAAAGCGTTCATGTCATTAGTATTCAGAAATTAGAAATAGAACAAGCGAAAGTAAAAGACATTATGAATATGTTTGATGAATGAAAACGTTATAAATATGTTTGATTCAAAAGATTACTTATTTTTGTTGTTACATTAGAGGGAAACAAAAGAATGGTACAATGTATAAAACGTCATACTTGCATTCATACATCGTGTGCTGATGTTGATTTGAGAAACAGAAATTACTTTTGTTCTAATTGTGCTTAAAGAAATTGGAGTGCAATTTCGAAAATCATTTCTTTAATTGGACTCATGGCACAATTTTAATAAACTATTCTTTTCTACAGTAAAGGATAATTATGATTTTATTACAAATAAATAAATTATGAGCCTTTTTATTCATTATCATTAAAATCACATCTCTACCACTATGAATTTAAAAGTACCTATTTAAATGATATTAAACAAACTTTTCCTAAATCCTTGAATCAAATTATCTATTCAGAAGATTCTCTGATTTTTCTCTCGTCATTTGGCAGGAAACTTATCAAAAACAGAGAGAACGAACCTTCCAGATTCTTCTTTAAAGCCACATATGAACACGGTAACTTAAAAATGCAATGAGTCAGATTACTGAAATTTGATATGTTTTTGTCACCAGAATTGTAAAGCTGTATCAAATTTTGTACCAAATTATTTAAGGAGATGATTGTTTGTCAGTCTATTCATTCGTGAGAATATGAACGCGACAACTCAAAAACTTAACAAATTAAATGATGAATTTTAGTAAATAATATTTTAGTATAGGGGCATGGTAGATTGATGATTATGTCTTGACTTTGAAGGTTCCTAGGCTTAATATATAATTCCATCAAATATTCGCTGTGTAAGGCTGGCTGGTAAACGTTAAGTTAGTCATGAATCAAATATCTTTTCGTCGGTGATATTGATAACTTGAAGAGGTATATGGCAGCTTTGATAATGTCTTCAATATTTGATCACGATTAAAAAACAATTATTATTATAACTTAAAAAGGTACAACATTATAGTATTTGTTTTTCGTGATGCTTCTGTGGTCCCATTGCAGAATTTAGATTTGGGAATTATAAAACCTAAGTTCCATGCCACTCAGAGATCTCACTTGGGCCAACCTTATAAAATCAAATTTATATGTAGAACATATATCTTGAATTTTTTTTAAAAGTAAAGTAGTAAAAGTAGTAAGTAAGTAGTAAAAATGTATAAATTGGATTAATAGTCCGTGTGCTATCCTTATTGTATTTTAGTTTCTTCTAAAATATCGTAACTATCATATGTGTCATGTTCATCTCAAAATTCATGCCTTGTCTCATCTTATTGATTTATTGTTTGTTTTTCTTTACTCTAAGCCTACGTTATGTTTCAGTCTGCTTCTCTGTATGATGCTTCTGAAGTTACTGGAAAATCTGTGAAGAAGTGATATAAGAATTCAAAAGTAGGTCTGTCTTTGGGATCTTTTTTCCAGCACATAAGCATGATTTCATAAACAGGATCGGTGCAGTCAGGATCAGAGGGTTTTGGCATTCGATAGTCCTGTTTTGTTATTAGTTGCGATACCTGGGCATTCTTCAGGCCTGAAAAAGAAATGCTTTTATAAACATCGAGAGAAGATTTCAAAATTAAGGGTAAATTAATTTAATTAATTAAAAAAGAATGTAATTTTTTAACATTTTATGTTTGCGAAATTTTGTCTGTATTAAAACTTAACTGAGAAATATAAATATTATTCATTATACGAAGGAAAGAAAATGAGAAGTATTTTAACTATCATAAATTCGAATACTGAGATTCTGATCAGCTCTTATTTTAGGTATTTTCAAAATAAGAGTTGTGAACTTTTATTTGGGGCATGTAGATTTACGTTAGTTAAATAAACTTTAGCAGGAAAAAAATGAATGAGAATTTTAAATTTTCATTTAGAACAAGCAGATTTGAGTTAAATAAATAAGTTTTGGATGCAATATTCGAATGAGAGTTGTGACTTTTTATTCGGAGCCCTCAGATATGTGTTAATTAAATAAATGGAATTAATTAATGAGAATCATTAGTATTTTAGGTCATCAAATTAATTAAATAAACTTTAATTGAAATAAATGAAGAATTACCAGTTTTGTTTGGAACCCCATAGATTTTAATTAATCTAATGCTTTTAGATGATATAAATAAAATAGTATTTGAAACAAATTAGTATTCCATTTGGAGTATGCAGATTAAAGTTAATTGAATAGACTCTTGATAGAATGATGAGATTTGTGAACTCTCATTTCGGACATGCGGATTTATGTTAATTAAATAAATTTAATATGGAACAGATGTTTAAAATGGATTACCTGAATACGGAGTTCCTCCATGAGTAAATATTTCATATAAAACTATTCCAAATGACCAAACATCTGATTTTATTGTAAATTCCATTGTCGTATATGCTTCTGGTGCAGTCCATTTTATCGGTAGTTTTCCACCTAAACACGGACATAGATAATGCATGAATATTAGATGTTTCACAATTTTTTATTAACTTACTTTTATTATGTTATAATTTTTTAAATATATTTTCAAGATTGTGGAGTATATGCCATAAAATTTTTGTTTTGACATAAGTCATATTAAGCTTATATTATTGATAGTCATAAATGATAAAAATATTTGGATTGATATACCCCCCCCCCTCATATTTCATAAACACATGCGACTTAAATATTTTTTTTCTCCATTTCATGTTAAGTTTGCTCCATATTTATATTGCGAGCTCACAAAAGATAGCATAGAATTTCAGTACAACTATTACTGTTTCTACTAGTATCACAATTTGAAAAATATTACTAAAAAGGTAGTTGGCAATGTATGTTGATCAAATTTGTTCCATGTATTCAGTCATAGTTATTACAATTTGTGAAAATTTTGCCTTATTGTGTATTAACCGCACTTTTGAGGAAAGAAAAAAATGTTGAGAAAATGAAATACACTTAAAAAGGGTTATATTCAGAGTCAAGATATAATATTGTTGCGGAAATTCGTCCGATGTTTATCCGATGAAAAAAAGTCCAATAAGCCCGATGACGGAAAATGAAGCGGATGAGTTCTAATTCATTTTTTATAACCCTCTTCTTAACGCTAATAATTGTTAATCAACGAGTAAGAATAAAGGCTTGATTTTTCAAAATACTGTAATGTCAACTTATATCTGCAACTGAAAACAAAGCTATTTTGTCTGAATGAGAGCCTCGTCCTCTATTCTTTTAATGAATTTTGCAGAAGGGTTGAATTGATATATATACAATCAAATATAAGGATATTTAATCAATATTTAGCAATAAAAACTTATTAAACATCTATGACATTTCCATTATTTCCTTTCTACAACTGCCGTTTCTGAAGTTTGAAAGAGGAATTCACATTCAAGACATTGCCCTACACGCATCGTTTTTGAAGAAACTCCTGAAGAGCAGAATTGATAAACGTGATTCTTCACATTCAAGAGTTTGTATTGTAAAAACAAAATTATTGGAAATATCATATAAAAGAAATGATTTTCTTATCACTGTATCATTTCAAAATCTAAAAATAACTGCAATATCAAAAATCGATTTATAAATTAAAAATATTTATTTAAAAATGCATTAGAGACGTTTGAATTAAAATGCATGCTTGTTAATTGAAATATATGAGAAGCTTATGATATGCAATATCAAATCACCTGAAAATTAAAAATTATGTATCTCATGGATTAAAAACCATACTTACATATGAAACACTTTCATTTTAAACTAACAAAGGGTTAATAGATTTGTAAGGAAAGAGGAAAACGATTTTAGCAGATGCGAAGACGTGATTTTGGTTTCATAATGTAATATCAGTTACGAAAATAATTGGCGTAATTCTTATAAACCTGAGGTACTTCTTACCACTCGCTACGTATACGGCCTCATCCATGATTCTTGCTAATCCAAAATCCGCCAGTTTCACGATGCCGCCGTCTCCAACTAATATATTGCGAGCTGCTAAGTCCCTATGAATCATGTTGTTGGATTCCAGGTACGTCATCCCGTCAGCTATCTAGGCATACAGAAATATGATGTTTTTTAAATAAATAAAACTTGATCATCAGTAAAAGTTGCATAAATAAAACGGAATATGCGCAGTAAATTTGTTTTTTTCTGCACTTTCATAATAGTTTTGGAAAAATTTTGTTGTTTAAAAATCACAATTTTAAGCAGAGTGGAAATCTGTATAAAAAAAAAAATTGTTGATTCTATATGAAACAAAATAAATCCTGCTCGCATTTCTTTGGCGTTTTCAAAGAATAGGTATCAGGTATCAAGGTAATTAACCTTGATACCTGAACAATTTTTTTCTATGCAAATAATAATAATGATAAATAAAAATGTCCTAAAGCTGATATTCTCCAGATACAAAAATTAGATTGATTGATTAGCAGCTTTTGATGCATTTTTACGTTTAAAATCTATCTTCCTTTGTCTGAAAAATCCTTTTTGGGAATATTTCTCTCAGTTTGAGAATACAATAATTCAAAACAAAACGAAGCAAATGAATGAAATTTAATTAATGATTTTTATTGTAGGTTTATCTGTCAATCTGTCTGTTCGTTCGTCAAGAAGTAAACTCGAAAATTTGACATTCTACATGGATGAATTTTAATAAATAATCTTTGAATTTGATATGTAACAAATACATACATAACAAATTTTAGATTCAGTCAGTTAAAGGAAATTTAACTAAAATGCGTATCGATTCTTTTCATTTTTCTACGAAACTAAACCGAAAATGTTCCATACAGCTTAAATACATTTGAGAAAGTCAAGGAAATAAAATTTTTGTTGTATATTGCAATTATATTGGGTGTTCTATTAAAAAAAATCGAAATTCTCAATGGATTGTTAGTAGATACTAAAAGCAAAAATTGTAATGAATTATGGTGTCGCAAATCATGTTGAAAGAGTTGAAAATTGCGGAAAAAGCAAGCAAATTTAGACATCACGCTGAAAAGACGAAAAGAAAAATAATAACAACAAAGAATTTAATTGATTAATTATTGCATGAAATGTTGGAAGGAATGGCTATTGACGTCATTGCACTGTTACAACGACGTAAAAACTATTTCCGGATGCGCTCGAAGATACGAGGTATGCTTTTAATGTCTACCGAAGGAACAACAATTTGTATTGTGTTATCTTCCGTTGTATATATAGGCGTGCAACATGCCTCATTACACAATGACAGGCTACTTTGTGACATTTCAAAGAGAGCGAGCAGAAAAACAAGGTTACGTTGTTCTATTCATGCTTTTGGGCATCAAATACAGCTTCAAAACATAATCACCGAGGATTCCTGCTCACACGTTTACAGTAAAAGTCTGTTGGATTTTCTACGGTACAGAGGCATTTGAATTATCCATCACATACATACGTATATTATGTGTGTTGACAATGCCTTTTGGACTCAGAGTCTGCATGCAGTTTTCGAGATGTTCATCCTTGTGGTTTGAGAAGCCATTATGTGTTTCATCATAATTTTTGTTCTTCTTGACGTCTTCTAATAATTCTATGGCTCATTGATCCATTAATAGAACATTGCGTATTTTTATAAAGAAATAAAAGGGGAAAATATTTCATAATTATTGTTTCAGGCTGAATTAAGATGGGAGTAATTAAGTTGCAAATACCTACAGGATCAGGCTTTAAATTTGAAGTTTATGCATGATTCTTATCAGTTTAACTATTGGATTAACATCAAGAATAATGTTTGGAGAACCTTCAACACATTCTATAATTAATTTTTGCCCTTTTTTTTTCATTATTCATAGCTAAAAATGTTTCATGTCACCAGTTTGCTCAACATTTCGCTCAAAAATGAATAATTTGCAATTTTTAAAAGAATAAATGATTTTTTTAAAGGAAAGTAAGCAAAATTTTTAAAAAATTGATTAATTAAATGATTTTATTTAAGGACAATGGCAAAACATAACGAATTATAAGTTTTATAATCACTTAAAAACGTGGTTTACATTTGACATTGACAAATTCAATTTCTTTTTTATGACACTTATGTGTAACAAATAAAAATGTCTCATATAATGTTATCGTTATGTGTTTTATAATGAAACAACATAATAACTCCAAATTTCATACCTGGGCAGATATGTTGACCAGTGAAGGTAACCTCAGCTTCTTCCCAAGGTCAGTTTTGAGATAATGTTGAAGATTGCCATTGCACATGTATTCCATTACAATGCAAAAAGGTTCCTTTTCAGTGCATATAGCGTACAAACGCACAATTTTAGGATGGCAAATGGCTTTCATTACAGCAACTTCTCGACGGAATTCGTCAGTTTGAACACCATTAGAGACGAGGCGTTTGATGGCCACTTCCACTGTACCATTCCAAAACCCTACAAAAATTTAAGAACTTCCCCTTAACCAAACGATAAAAAGCATGCCGAATAAGTGGCCCATGATAAATTATGAAAAAAAGCCATTTAATATTCTTTGCACTAAATATTTCAAAACACATATTTTGATTATTATTTTCTTAAATGCTGGTTTTAGAAACGCCATTTCATTTAAAGGATATTTTTGAATCCATACTTCACTTATAATTCAAACTCTTGGAAAATATATATAAAATAAAATAAAATTTGTTCTTTTACTAAAAAGTCACCACAACTATTTAAAAAAAACATTCTATTATTCAACTGCCGTTATGTTTATATTGTGGAATAGAATTAGCTTCATATTATACTCCCCCAAACACACACATCAATAAATTTAAATATCGAAATCCTTTAAATATTAGATAATGCAAAATAATCATTCAATTACTTGAATAACAATGGTTAGCTTATATTAATAAAGTTAAAATACGGGTGTAAGAAGCTTATTTTAATTTAGTTTGAAACCAGAAACAGAGCCAATGAAGTGAATGTAACTTACAAGCCCTATTAGTTGACATCATTAGTGGACCATGCCATATTAGATTATAATTATACGTTGTAGTTAATCTTTCCGATATTAATAATGGACGAAACAACATTAATTGAAACAGATGATATTCATATGTTAGAAAATATCTATAGATTGCTTGATGCAATTTGCATAGTGCCATAATCGTCCATACCACTCTACAGGAATGATTGTTGCATTTAAACTACCAATCCTGGAACGTTATTACTTTTTGGGTAATAGATTTTCACTAAAAAGGGTTTTTTAAAATGTTAATTACATTTTCAATAAAAATTATTATTAAAATTCAGTGTTTTCCCTCGATAATATAGGGGCATATTATTAAACAAAAATATTCTTACACCACTTTAAAATTCAAAAATAAAACTGCTATGGGATGACAATTTTGTTTTTGTGCAATTTTTTTCTTCAATTTTAATAATTATTTAAAAATCTTTCTCTGCATTTTACAACAATGCTTTTAACTGTTTTAATAATTGCTTTTGAACACATCACACATTGCGACGGTATTAAACGCATCTTCTGTCTGTACGTGATCATTACTATAAATAAGAACAAAATCTTAAAAATAACATAAGAACAAACAAATTTAAAATACTATCATGCTTCAACTTTTCAGTCTGGAGGCTTGAATTAATTTTTAAAAAATACTGTAGTAAATGTATGTTAAGGATAAAATTTTAAATTTTCTCAGAACTGCAAGAAGAGTTAGAACAAAAGTGAGAGATTGAAGGATTTGGCTCTCTGAATAATTCGGTAATAATAAATAAGCTACTAATGTTTTGTAATGAAAAATGTACTTTTTAAATATGCCAACGATTTGGAAATAACATTTATAACTAACTTTTGATTCATAATTACAATGTTTATTTTTATAAGGCAGCTGTCCCACGGGGGGGAGGACAATTCGTAATTGAGGACGAGAAGCTTCCGGTATGGTGGTTGTTCTCTCCATCCTTGTAGGTACACGAAAAGGTGGAAGTCTGACTCCTCCCATCGATGGTGGGAAGTACTTCCTTAGGGAAGAATTGCACCGTGGCCGGTGATGACTTTTAGGACTCAACCACAGCGTCCGCCAGTGTTGCTGTTGCGGCGGTCCGGTCGTTCAAGTTTTTCCATATGCCAAGGTCGATGTAGCCAGTTTGTGGTTTATAAAGCGGCTGCAAATTATTTCTTTGTTTTAGATGAAAATGTAAGCTTAATCAAGGATCTGACATGGACTGATACTTTAATATTTTACCTATGTTCACACAATTAGGACATAAAAATATAGAACCCAATCCATAAAAATGTGAATCCTGTAGGATAATTGAATCTGCTTTAGTCAACAGCAGAGAATCTTCCGAACGTTCCTACATGAAATTATTAACAGATTTTGTACAACAAAGTTATTTGATCAACATGTCAATTTGATTTGATTGACACGTTGATCAAAGAGGCATTATTACATAGCTCCTGTGTCCACAGGAAAGAATTAAAAAAAAAAGATATATTTGCAATTCAGAGTATTAACTTCTATACATTACATTCTTCCATTGTTACATACATTACATTCATTCAAAGATGGAAACATATCAATTCATAAAGAATTGGTCTTTTATTAACGCTTAAATCTACTTCTCTATCACAAAGTGCTTAAAATAATTCACATCCTTTATTCCCCGGTCCTCAAGAAAAGGCGTGATCTCCGATTTCAGAAAGATGAGTTCATTTACTAAGAGTGAAAAAATGAAATAAAGAGAAAATTTGGAAGATATAACAGATTGTAATAAATGTGCTTATGCTAATATCTTTTAATTTAGCACAGTAGACTCATCTGATATCCTAAGATGCTCTTTTCTCAGCCATTGAGTAAGAAAATGTCATTCATATGGAAGATATCATAGGGAAAATATATAAATAAATATTCACTTGCCATAAAATACTTCGCCAAAATTTCCTTTTCCGAGTGTTCGAACAAATTGTAAACTTTCGAATGGAACTTCGTATTCATCTCGAGAATTTGGCAAGGGTCCTAAAATGGCTGGTCGTGACCTGAAGCATGGCTGTTCTAATCTTCGACATAAACCATCGGAATCTTTTGAAAAAAAAAAAAAAAAAACAAGAAAAAAAGAAAATACTTTATATTTCAAAAATGCTTCAATTTTAAGAAATCAAAATTCAACGTGAACTTGAAAGAAAAATTCAACTTACCTGACTAAAATTATATATGATTTAAATTGAATGAGTTTTTGTACAATGCCATCAGAAATTTTTAAATAATTTGCAATGATTAAGTTTTCGTTTCACATGAATATGCACATAACCAATGGCTTAAAAAAATTTTGAAACTTGTGTTATATATATTTTTGATATATTCTTCAAAGCTAGAAAGTGTAAAAGTTTTTTAGACCATTTAGCATATTTATAAAAAAAATTTAGAAGTTTAGAATTTAGAAGAATTAGTACCTATTTTAATCATTTTTTCAGCAGATTTTAAAACAAAGCAATTTTAGTAGTTATTTATTTTTAATTTACCAATAATCTTTAACTGTTATTATTTAGTATTATTTTTCATTTTCAATGGTGTTTTTCTTATGATTTCTTAATCCTGTTACACACCTCAATGCACATATAATTTCAGTTTGTTCGCATAATTTTCTATCTTACTAAAAAATTTGAATTTACTCCAAATTTTCTTAACTCATATAATTGTATAATTAATAATGTATCATATTATTTTCTAAATTATCATATTATTGGTATTATATTATTCTGAACAAAAAATTAGAACAATTTAACTTTTTCAACAAGCGCGATTTTTTTTTTTTTTTGAAAAGTAATGTTCTTTTTGACTAAATCCTATAAGGCGTTTTTCTTTTTAATATTTCTGCATTTGTAAATATTGTTCTTTAGACTCTTTTTTCCTATTTATTATTTATTTTCTCATATATACTAGCATTTTTTTTTTTTTTTTTTTTTTTTGTAATCTGTTCTTTTATATATTTTTATAAAGATAGTTTATCGTCTGCTTTAAGTATGAAAACTGGACAGTTAATATTCTGCTTTATTTTTAATTTGCAAATTGGCAACATACATTCATATCTAGTTTTATTCTTTAACATATATATTTATTAGACAGAATTTTAGTGAATGTGTAGATAAATATCTCTACAGCTAAAAATTCATTTTTCCCATCAATCAGTTTATCTGTATAGTATAATCATGGTTTGTGTTCCAATATGTTTCAAGTAAGTTTAATTCCTTGATATTTTGTTAAAGAAATATACTAATCCATATTCTGTATGATGTCTTATTTGAAATCTGATTGAAGTCGACGTTTCTAATGCTTTAATTAATGCCTTATTTTTTTGAAAGAAGACGGATTCTTATTTTTCTGGTTTATTTTGTTCGTATTATTTTATAATAATACTATAATAATCTTAATAATGTGTTCCGATTATATATTTATTCAAAAGCATAAGAAATCTCTTAAATTGGGTTATAACTTTTGAATATTTTCTTTAAAATGGATTCTCTTTAGTCGCGTGTTTATCCAAATAAATGTGATCGCGCTGTATCCGTCAGATACACCAGTGTATATTGTTAACGTTAGTAGATAATATGGCTTAGTAATAGAATAATATAGATATATAAACACAATTTAAAGTAGACACAAATAAAAATAAAATAATTTTTTTTTCCAAAAAAACTAGGATGATACTAAAAATCCTTTTCTCTCACGCATAGCATCTAGTTACTGAAAAAAAAGTAATTGTCTATCTGTCAGATAAAGCACGACTGACGGAATGTTAATCTAATACATATGGTACAGAACACCTCTCAGATTATGGCGAATGTCCCGACTATAGAGAATAATATAGACATTTCTGAAATATAAAGTAATACATTTTTTAAGTGTGGAAAACAAGCCATCAATATGTTAAAGACAAAAAAAAAAAAAAAAAAAAAAAAAGAAAGAAAAAGAAAAAGAAAAAAGAATACTATGTTAAAGTATTGAGTAAGAGCACGTGACAGACAAAACATGTACTGAAAAGACGATGGTTTCAAGTTTTAACATAAAAGAATGGTTCATCACCAGTAACATGTTCTAACACATGCATCGAACTGTACGTGCATCCAACACGTGCTTCAAAAAAAAATTTACTCACTGAAATAATAAGTGACTAGATCCTTTAAGGTAGCAAACGGTTTTCTTGGGGATATAAAAAATCCTCCTCTATCTAATGTTCGAATTTTATAATGTCTTATTAAAACTTCGTTTGAATTGTGATCTATATCCTTGACGGACAGCGCATAGGAACCTAAAAGAGAAAGAGATTTAAATCATATATGATGCTATATAACTACAGAAGTGTGTTTACCATTTTTTTTCACTTCATATATATATATATATATATGTTGAAATAGATGCCTTTGCAAACATTGTAGCTCGAGAAAACAGTTTTCAAATCCTCTTTTTAAGAAAATCCTAATTTATTAGTCTTGGACTGGTAGACACAAAAATAATTGAACTGAATAATATCAACACTGAACTGAAAGTAAATGCAAAATAGAAGGTTTAAACAGAAAGAAAATAGGTATACGGTTTCAATAGATATTACTTCAAAATTTCCTAACTTCACAAATCTTAAAAAAATGAAATCAGTAACTATTTTTTTCAGCAATAATTCTTCTTCCGATAACCCAGAATTATTTTAAATTACGTTATAAACATTACTCATCGCCAATATAACAGATTTTTGAAAATTAATTATAATTAGTTGATTGTTCATATAATTAAACTTATTTAGTCCGTATGATGTAATTCTAAATAATGGAATGGTTTGTTAATTTCTCGATTTCGAAGTATAGAAGGAAAAAGTATAGTAATTTACAAAACAGTTCCACTTGCATTTTAATGAATCTTCAAATGTAAGACATGTACGCAATAGTACTTAGTTTGTAATTTAGTTTGGTGACAATTTTAATAGTATGTTAGTAGTATAATTAGTAGTTTTAGATATGCAAGTTTAGAAAAGAATTTTGAGCATCGAAAATTAAGTTTTGACTCTCGAACTAAACCAGAGTATCTTAATTCCCGAAAACTTTCACGCATGCTCTATAATAACGATTTTATCTCTCCCCTTCACATAAAAATTGAGGTCCTTGGGCAAAGCTATAAACGCCATTATTAGTCAGATTTTTATTCATGATTCGATACCTTAATAAAGAAAATTCATTATTTAAATTATTATGCCTTTTGGGCACCTTTTTACTTTCCCTTATGCGTAGTATAGAAAAAAAATTTAATTGTAAAGTAATTCAAACTGGAGATTTTGAGGAACTTTTTTCGTGTTTAAGACTTTCTTGAATTCGAAAAGCACATTTTTAGAAAATATGCGATATAAAGATAAGTCAAAAACGTTTTGAGCTAGATAGCTGAAATCTTATATACGGTTTTTACACCAAATTTGCAGATTTCTATCAAATTTCGAGAAAAATCTATTCAGAGGAAGTCCGTTTGTCCGGCTGTTCGAATATAAGTTAACATGATACCTAGAAAAAGAAGAGATATAGATAAATAAAGTTGGGTACACAGATTTAACATCTACAATGTAAACAACTGTAGAATTTTGGGCCAGATCCAACTACGAGTTGACTGTCTTTCAGTCTATACTTTCAGAAACATGTAAAGGTGATTAATTCAAAAACGTAGTGGCTTAAATCTGTCAAATTTGGCATGAAATTTGGCGACTACAATGTTTTGTGTCAAATCTTTGTCTCATTCGGTTGAGAAAAATCTGTCTAAAACACAGATTTGATTTTTGGATACTATTAACATATGCCAGGGATTAACTGCCAAATTATTCGCAAGGACAACATAATAGATTCAGTTAAAATGCTAAATTCACGCCGAAAGTTAATATTTCTTAACTACTGTACGCCAGTGTCATGTAAGGCATTCTCTGGTATGGCAAGTTTATTAGGGAGTATGCTCGAGAAAATTTTGGGTAGATCACTCTGGCTGGTTTCTGTTTTTATGATGTTGAATTTTTTGCTACGATAACCTCCACAAACATTACTCGAAAGCAACGATTTTATACTATCTTAAAATTCTAATTGTCATCTATTCAAGCATGCTGATTTAAGATTTTTGATTCCTTTTCCTGATTGTAATTATTTTAATTTTTTTAATTAATTTTTTGAAATTCCTTTTAATTGCACTCTCAAAACTTATCCATATATAGTACGTTAATTATTTTCACTATGCCGAGTAGCTATATGCAAGAAAATGAACACAATGACTTAAAATGTGCATAATTTTTTTTCTTTCTTGGAGATGAGTGGAATCATGCAAGTAATTTCTTAAAACTATATGCGAAATTTTAATTCTACTGGAATAGGAATTTGTATGTAAAATAGATCTTTTAAATATATCCCATAATCAATTGGACTTTTGTTAAATTTCATAGTAATTTAATTTTCTAGTAAATGAAACCGAGTATGTGCTTAGATAAAGTATTTCTTCCGCTGATATATTCATTCACATTTTGTTATAGTTTTACAATTTTGATGTAAGGACAACATTTACAGATTTCATTTATTTAGAATGTTGCAATTTTTGAATTATGATTTTTGGATAAACATGAATAGGCAAGAAATATAATATCTAAAACAAGTACAATAAAGGAAATCGAAATCATTGAAATATATAAAGATCTCGAAGTCAAAATTGTTTCATGAATGAGTTCATATAAGAAAAAGTAAAAACCCAAAATAAAAAATGAAGCAGAATAATATATGAATGGCCATATAGCTATGAATACGAATGAATTTTGAGTTACAGGTATTTCAAATCATGCGTTCGAGAATGAAAAGAACAAAACTAATGAAATGACTGAGCAAAGACATAAAAGTTGATGACCTGAATGGGGGACTGAAAAGTCACATGGCATTTACGACCGCTCGTGTCTTCTGAAGTTTCTAACGCAACTAAATTGAAAATCGATCTGTCAATAACGAATTCATTTGTTAGAGATTCTGATATTGTGGATGCTCAAGATGTCGCCAATTATTTTACTTTGAGTATCCTACTTACTGTTAATCACAGTACGGCTTTCTCTGGTAAATTCTGCGCAACGCAGTAAGCGTATTAACGTATTTTTTAAGGCGTACTGATATATGCATTTGTTAGGGATGTATCCCTACATAGTACGAACAAGCTTTACCTTTTAAACCTTACTTTTACCTTTTAAATGTTTTACGTCTCTGCTTCTAAAATTGGGTCCCGGCCCTAGGTAGCAATAAATATAATCTGAAAAAAACTAAGAATAAGAAATAATGTATTAGGTAAATATAAATAAATGAATTAAAATGAACCAAGAATTAAAAAAGGGAAAGGCATTTCACTCGCATGATTTACGTGGGGTTTTAATGCTTACTTTTCAAGTAATTTCTGGGTTTTAAACTGGAAATATTTTAAATGAAAGAGAAGAAATAAGAATAAAGAACAGGGAAAAATTTGATAACTAAAAGATATAAAAAAAGTAAGTAGTGAAGGTACGAAATTATAATAATAATTAATGAAAAAGTTGACGATTAAAGGATATTGAAATAGTAAGCAAGAAATTAAACGAAGTATTATTTTTTATAATTTATTAATGTTTAGTAGTATATTTATTTCCTTGAGATGTGCATGATTTGAAGAAATTATGTAGTAATCTTTATGATTCTATGCTATTTTGAAAATGCGGCCGCTATAAAGAATATGTTATTATGTATATTGCCACACTCAGGGTTTACCAGAGAGCGCCGTGTGATGATTAGCAGTAGTTGGTTTCACGATATGGAAACTAAACAAATTGGTGTTATCCTGACCATTCACAATAAAGTAAATATCTTCGTGGAATTAAGAATTCAGTATACTTCCACTATCAAATAGTTTTCTACTGATTTGATTAGTCTATTATATGACACCGAAGCATCATTTTTTTCTGAATACAGTATAAATTTTTAAATAATGAACAATTAAATCAAAACAAATTAATTTAATAATAAATTTAAATAACATTTATCATCATTTCTTAAAATGTAGGTGTAAATTATATTATACTAATACTAATCATGCAAACGAACAAGAAATTTATCCTACTGAGAAAGCTATCTTAAATACATTTGAAAATGATATAAAATAATGTAGAAATTAATATGTCTATATTAAAATACTAAAATAAATAATCAAAATTCTCATAAAACAAATTATCATTCGAAAATTTGCTGTAGGTCATAAAAATTGTTTTTAAATCATATGCAAAACATACATGTGATTATTCAAATGTGGGTGAATACGGATTAATGGCAACAAACGTGCTTCTTTGTGCCTTACATGAAATGTTCAATCTTATTAACGCTGCTTACGTAACCAAAGAGTATTACTTAGAAAAATTATTATGTATCCAAACAAAACTTTAGCTTCCTCCAATACTGTGTTCATAATTTTTTCTATGTATCATTATTTACAAATAAAGTTTGGTACAATTGTTTTGAACATTTTTATATGTACTTTATTGTACATACTATAAATGAAAATTCGGAGTGTCACAGCATCAGGATTACAAACCTAAAAAAAAAAAAAAAAAAAAGGATACACCCAAACGACTTGAAATCACATACAATGCTTGGCAGGAAATGTTTGACGTTGTACGTTGTACATGACGTTGTACATGCGTGGAATTTCCTGGCGTTAAATAGAGACTCTATTTAACGTTCATTAAATTCATTAACTAATCATTGAATTCCATTACAAGATTCAATGATTATGACCAGCAACATCACAGCTGACAACTTTGAACAAAGCGAAATCATAATAATGGCGTAGCAATGATAGTTCGATTGACATCAGCGAATGAGAGTTAGATCTAAAATGCATTGTTCATATCGAAGATTTAAAAGACACCTTCACAGTAGGCTTAAAATGTTCCATACACCTTGCCTGGAACAATGATAAAAGTACCGCATGGAAAAAATCGTTTTAAACATATTTCCCTCCAACCGAAACAGAAAGATAACGAGCAAGTGAATGTCAAATTATTTTTATTCATTAAATTCATTAATTATTTCATTAAAATATAATATTATCTTGATGACTTTATCGATCGAAACACCGATATGAATAAGTGTAATGTAACAAGGAAAAGTTTTTACGCGAATGTTGATGAAGTACAAATGAACTATAGATTTTTGTAAACTGTAAATTTTAGATCTGCAGACGTAATTGGTAAGATCATACTGCATTCATGTAATAAACTGTGGCGTCATTAATTATGATCATTGGATTTTTCGTTAAGAAATGCTGAAATGATGATCGCTTCAGGAATGTTTAAAAATATCAAGTACATGCAAGTAAAAATATCAAGTACATGATTCCGAGACGTCTAGGTATATCCTACTCTTCCAAGAAATTTGTATCCCTGGTGCTGAGGCACTCTGTATATTTTAAAATAGCATGTTATTTTGAAATTTATTTTTTGTACTCTAAATAAGGAGGGACATAGTTTACTTTGATCTAAATCGGACGGAAACTATAATTATTTTCAGAAATACTCCACAAGTCCATTATGATATATGATTGCACTTTGTATGTGACAAATGGTGAATAATCATGAAATATGTACTGATAACTGAAGAGCGAATCTGCAAATTGCATCTGATTTGAAAGACTCTTTTAGATATAATCAAGTTCTTTTTTCCATGACCTATAATTTATTACAATTCATCATAACCACAGACAAAATGTCATCGTTGTACGAGCACTTAGGCACACAGAATATTTCAGAAATTAATTAATATTAAGTTTGTGGCGTTTTTCAGACATTATTGATTGCTTTTACTTTTTTCGCCTGTCTTTAACCGTTAGTTTTTTCATGCAACAGATAATGTTCTAATCCAGTGATGGTTTTCATTACATCTTCTATCTACATTATAGTCAGATTATTATAAAAATATCAAAATATAAAAAATATATAACAGCGATTTTACTGGTTTAATTTGCTGAGTTAGCTATCCAAATCAAGCCTCCAAGTTTGCACATGGATATATTACCGTAATAAAGGAGAGAAAGGGAGGAGAAGTTTTTTTTTTTTTTTTGAGGCTAAATAAAAAGATATTAATCTGAGAAAAAAAGTTTAAATCCAAAAGTTGTAAATATTAAAAAAATCTCTAAAATAAATTGCATAAAAGAATGAATTTTGTAAAAAAAAAATTAAAAAAAAAATTGCTACTATAAGATAAGCTTGAGATCTTCTCTTTATCCTTGAATACATACACTTAAATGTCTGAAATATTGATTTCAGTTCTAACGTAAATTTCAAATGAACGTAGAACAAGGTAAAGAAGATCAAATAGACAACTGTTTAAAGAACCTGAAACTTTGGGGAGTGTCTATACTTACTTTTTGAGGTATTTTGATAACTTAATATGTAAAGGATACGTACCAGAATGTATTCAAATTGAAATAAAGAATCGTTTAAATTTCAGAACGCTATTCTTAACCGTTCTACATTTTTTGAATTTTCGACTAGTTATTGAAAGCGTGGTTAAATGAGGATGAAATGCTTTCGAAATGTATGCATATTTAATGTAGATTGATGAATGGTTTACCTTGTGCGTGGCTATGTCTCACCAAGAAAGCCCCGGGTTCATTTTCTGGTTGCAGGAGTAAGCGCTCCGCATCAGCTCGATTGGTGTCACCGAAAAACCAACTGAAAAATGAAAATTATCTAATAAATAGTTTTAATTACTTTTATTTATCTTCTCTTATTTCATGTTTGTAAAGGCAGAATTTTAAACTCATTTCTTGATATGTCCGAGTTTTCAAATTTTATTCGCATAAGCTTTTTCGATGATAATATATTTTGAACAAGGTTTAAAACTCAACTATGAGGTAATAAATTTTTGATTCTGTACTGATTTTGTATCCAGATATTGAATTTCAGAAAAAATTGATTTTCTTCCATAATATTTATTATAATAAACTCAGAAAAGATTAGATATAAATAAAAAACTAGATAATTGAAAATAATTTTAAAAAATTGCTTTCTAGTGTAGTAATAAAAGTGCTTCGTAAGATATAACTTTTATTTATTTATATACATTTAAACGCAAAGAATTGATAAGATATTTATTTCAATCCATAATATTTATGATGATAAATCATGAAATAAAGATTAAAAAAATAGAAAATAATTTAAACATATTACTTTTCAACACAATAATAAAAGTGTATTTTTAAATATATACATTTATTGATTGAAACCAAATAAAACATCATTATTTAAATCATTTAAATTCTTTTGAAAGTAAAACTAAAAACTAAATTTTATAATAAATGAGAGAAATTTTAATGGAATATATCTTTGAGATATTGCATAAATTTTTTGAAAAATATTTTCCAGTACATATAAGATTTCAGTGCTGAACAATTCTGTTTCCTGTGCTCTTATTTTTAAGAAAACATATTTGGTTTCAACAAAAATGTTATATTTGAAGTTATAATTATAAATGTTATTTTTGTTATATTTGAAGTTTAATCACTTCTGCTTTAATTTAAAGTTCAAATTTCACAGGAACTGACAGAAAATTAGAGAAATACATAGCACAATGCGCAGAAGGGCGTAAGGATTTTATAAAATATAAGTTATATGACTGTTAAAATTTGAATCTTAAATTAATATTTTTTTGAAGTTATTTAATAAACCAAGTTCCATAAAGCTTTAAAATGAAAATTTTAGAGCCCATTAATCTCAACGAACCAGTTATTCGTCAAAGGCAGCTAGTACACTCATAAAAGCACAAAAACAAAAGTCAAAGAATTTATAAGAAATTGATTTCAATCTATAATATTTATTGTGATAAGTTATAACGTAAAGATTAAAAAACAAAAAATAGTTAAAACAAATTACTCTTTAGCACTCATAAATATGTGTTTTAAATATCGTTTAAAATAGTTTTATTTAAATGTACGCATAAACGCTCAAATGAAAATCGATAATTGAGGGGATTTTTGGAGCTTCGATGATGCTCTAAGAATAAAGATAGAAGTTTTTGTGAAATGAATTTATAATTAATTCTGATATTGCCTAATTATGCAGAATTTCATATTCCATTTCAATTATGTAGCACAAGAAATTTAAAATAAAATTTCTATGTAATTTTAAATAATTATTTCAGTGAAGTAATGAATAAGGTATTATTCAAAACCACAGAATTATCAATAATATTGCATTATTGAATAAAGTAAACATAAATATAATTAATAGAAACAAATTTGATAAGTTTTAGATAATATATATTTAAATTTATTTTTTGTCTAAGACACCACTATATAAGGTATTAAGGGTGCTTCTGAACACCTCGTACAAACTTAAAGGGAAGTAGAAAACACCAATAGGAATCAGACTCACATAAGAAAGCAGGGTACCAAATGCCGCTCGCAAATGATAAAAAGACATAAAGACAAAGCAAGGATACAATGCATGGAGTGAGCGCTTTATTAAAAAAAAAAAGAGTACAATAGTTAGAAGTATGATAGTAGGTATTTTAAATTCCACCCATCGGGATTTATGCACATTTGATATCTACACTGAATGCACAGGCGAACATTTTCAAAAAGTGAGTATCGTCTAACTCGATGAATGATTCAAGATCACTTCACTCAGGGCGGCTACAATGAGAAACCGTGCGGGATGATCTTGAGAAATCATTTATAGGACCTCCTATTAATTTGGGACCTGCTTTTCTATCTGATTTCGATTCTAGTGTTGTTTTCTACCTCATCTCCAAGTTTGTAGGAATTCAGAAACACTCTGTATACTACACACTACTATACTATATACACTAGTAGCATATATATATATTTTCTGATTTAAAGCGTGAAGGCATGACGATTCGATTCAGTTTATAATGTTATGAAGAATTTTTTTCTTGTGTAATCTTTTTGTAGTTCTCAAGTATCGAAATTACATAATATATATAAAAATTAAATATATTAGTAGAATTCCAATGCGATTTTTTTTTCAGTTTCCTTGGCAAGATGTTTTTCTGGTAAAAAAGACGGGTTAGATGCGGTAAAGCTCCCACTAATTTAGCTTAAAAGAATTATCTGTTACATTTTTACTTAAAAACACCTGATGATGATTATGTTTTTTAATGAAATATATACCAGTAAATAATAAATCGTATAAAATAAGAAATGCTTAATTTATAGGCAAGATGAGCAATTAAAATATGATTTTCCCACATTTATGGAAAAAGATTAAAATTTAATTAGAATTTTCAATCCTATTTAGTAATAAACTTATCTATCTTAAAAACTTTATATTATTTAAAATAAATTCATAATAGTTGCATTAACTTTTTAAATAATAAAAGTAGTTTACAATAATTTCGATTACGTATTTTTCACATATACGCTGTTTTATTGCAGATACTTGAAAGATGCATGAAGATATTTAGTTTTCATTTTAAAAAGTCGGAATTTTTTATGACCAATATCAGATTAATGTTTAGTACATCCATTACCAATATCATTATTCTAAAAATAAAAAATAAAATATTATTTAAAACATCGACATTAATTATAAATTTAAAAGATAACAATTATTTTTTAAGTTAGCAAATCTTTTTTATCTTATATTATCTTTTCCAATCAGATTAGTTAATATTTTTATTATATGCATCTTTATCTTGTCTAATACCTATTTTTAATATTCTATATAATAATTTTTTTCTGATTAATTTAAGAGAAAGATATATCAGAAAATGACAGTTTTTCTTCTGAAGGAGCTCTAACATTTTGCACTTACTTTTCCTCCCCTGCATATCGGTCTAGAGTCAAATATGATTTCGGTGCAAAGCCCCGCCTTTCCTCATTCATATGGCGTGCCATGTACCAGTCTGGATCACTAAAAAAAGAAAAAAAAATGTTTAATCTATCTAACAGTCCATCGAGACTAATTTTGAATAAAATCTAATGATAATAAATTTTCTGAGACTTCATAAAGATAGTGATTTGGAAATCATGGGGAAAATTATTACCGGTAAGTTCTGCATACAGAAACAAATCAAATCATGCAGAATCATCATTTTGGTACTTAGGTACCAAACGCAAAAGAATGACCTTACAGGGAGTTCTTCGTGAGTGAATTAAGTCAAAGAAAAGAGTGTAAAGGATAAAATGTATAATACATATTTAATGTAATATAAATTAACAATAGTAGAGTTGTATAAATAGTAACATGTGAAGCATATATAGCACTAGGTGCATTATTCTTTGCGCACTTAGTTTAAGCATTCAAAATGTTTACTTTTGATACTACATTCTAAATGTCATGCTGAAGAAGCCTTGAGTTTTTGTAAATTTTATCCCTCTAAACTTGTATTGAAGACATTATCAGACATTATCTGATGTATCGTTTTTCATTATTATTATTTCTTTATTTAACTCATTGTCATTCAGACCGGTAGGAGTCGCACTTCATGCTCTATAACAACAACAATAATAATAATTCAATATGTTTCATCTACTCTTAAGTTTGCCCCTTGGTCTTATAATTATCCTGTTAAATAAATATTGGTATAAAATGTATCCTCTATTGGGCGATATTGAAACTGAATAAAAAAGAAAAATAAATGATACATTTAACATGTATCTTTGTTTTTCTTCCAGAAAGCTTTGAATATTATTGATTTAATGCACAATGCCCATATTATGGAACAATCATCCTCAAGTAATCATTTGCATTCATTTTTCAACAAATGAATAATAAATACTATCATTCACCAACTAAATTACTATTGCATGCGATCTTGGTGAGATCTAAATTAACAATGGGGTCACAGGTTCATCCAATTGATCTCATTAGTGTTCCAGTATAAAAGCGGCATTGTATTTTTTTTAAAAAATATTGAAAGTATAATATTTATTACCTTTCATCTTCGATGATGAGCTTATCTCCTCTTTCAAAACTTAATAAAAACCTATTCGGTGAATTAAGTGGATATAAAGCTATTCCTATAATACCTAGAATAAAAAATAATAACAATATCAACAACTCAAATACATACAATCTTTAAGAAATCGACGATTCAAAATTAATATTTCATTATGAAAGAAAGAAAAATTCAGTTTTATACATAGCTCACATGTAAACTAATAAATTTAATTTGTAATATCTTCAGAACATTCTTCCAAAAATAATAAAGAATATTTTGTTGTTGTCTGTTTGTTATCATGTGAGACCATGATGTTGTTTTGGTTTGGGGTTTTTGAAGCCTCAAAATGCACCAGCAGAAAATTGGCAATTTGAGATAAAATTTTTTTGCTTTTAGCATTATTAGAAAATGATAAAGAAGGTTGTCACATTTAGCAACTTATCGCCAACAAAAAGTTGCAACTTGGTGCGAATGCCGAAGTAGCACCGAGAAGAAAATGAGAGTAAACGCGAAACCGCGAAACAGGGAGGAAAAATATCGAAAGTTATTTATATATATATATATATATATATATATATATATATATATATATATATAAGTAACCAAAAATATTAGTATTAGGTAATTAAAAATTAGGTAATTTTTTTTAATCCCTGCCTGAGGGCCCTTGAGAAAGTCTTCAGGCCGGATTTTTATTTTATTTTATTATATACTAGACGCCTTTGGCAACCAGCCGGTTCGCCAGTATTACCGCTCACTAAAATTTTCATTTAAATATTTTAAGTAACTGGTATCTTAATAGATTTTGAATCAAAACATTTTTAATCTTCAAATTTTGATAGTCATACCAAACTTATACTGTTGTTTAGATCGTTTCGTTCAATTTACTATATATATTTTCCTAATGTGTTGTCATTTCCGATAAAACTTCATCTTTAATTTAAAGTGGAAATGCTGAAAATGCAATTAGTATAAAGATATTTTTTAATGAAACCAAGCTTTTTATTTTATTTATTACTTTTATTGTTATTTTATTATTATTATTATTATTGAATATGAGTATTGCAAACAGAATCGCTCGGTATTTAAGTCTTATGTGAACTACAAAATATTTTTCATAATTTATGTAATATCTCAAACAATAATTCAACAAAAATTTCTCATATTCAGCATAAAATTCAGTTTTTAGTTTTGCTTTCAAAAGGATTGAAATGAAATCAATAAAAATATTTTGTTCCGACCTATAAATATATTTAAAAAATTATGAAGTCTAAATTTAATGCAGTAAGGTATCAGATTCTGAGAAATATTCTGGACACGCCAAATTTTAAATAAATGAATGAATGTTTCTATTTTCAACGATCAACTAAGACTTATTTATGAAGTTTTGAATGTTAAAAATTTAGAAAAACTCAACATTTTCATAATCTTAGGCCAATTAATCTTGAGAAACCTGCGCGCTGATTGGCGTATTTTCTTTGAAACGATCGATGAAAAATCTAAAATTATCCTTTTTTTATTGAATAGTGATATTCAAATTTTCATAAATCAGTCAGTTTAAGTGATTGATTTAGTTGATTGGAAATGAACTCTTTTTATTTAAAATATTAGTGTTTCAAGAACATTTTGTTATTCGTGATTTCCACAGCAGAAGCTTTATGTAAAATCAAAAATTCGTTATTTATTAGAGCATTTATTGAATCAAGTTACATAAAATATAATCATTTTCCATTTAGACCATTTTAGCAGATCTGTGTCTTACTAAAGGTTTACAAATTAGCTGTGTGGCCCTGATTTGAATGGATATCCTGTTCATATTAAACAAAACTTGCCTTAAAATAAAACTGGTTTGTTGAATTAATAATATAGAGAGTGTAAAAGATCATAAAATAATTTTTCTTGAATTTATTTTTAAAAAAAATAATATTTCAGATTTGTTTTATTTTCTACAGACACGTGCCGAAAATTATATTTTTGCAGATTTCATTTCCAAAAAGATTTAATTTATTTTTAGTTGGAGCTTTAATCAATGTGATGGCAACACTTTGAAAAAAGCTAATTTTTTCCCATGAATGCGAAACGTGCTCGTGCAGCTTAAATTTTATTTTTATTTTGTACGAAAAAAATTGTTGGAAAAATATAGTTAAAATATTTATTTAAAAATTCATTAAAAATAGGAATTTAATTTTAAGGTTAAAACATTGGTATCATTTAAAAGATACATTTTTGATCTTTAACTTCATGTAAAAATCTTTTTTGTGCGGTAACATTTTCGGAAGTTATAGCAGAAACACGCCAAAATTTCTCTTATTTTTTAAATAAATAAAATTCTAATTAAAAATTCGAAAAAATAACCCCCAGGTGCACATTCCCGGCCTCCAAGGTATACACGTGCCAAATTTGTAGCTGTAGGTTGAATGGTCTGGCCTGTAGAGCTCCAACACACACACACATTGAGCTTTATTATAAGTATATATATATATATATATATATATATATATATAATTTTTAAAAAATTCAATTTTTCTAGCAGGTAAATGAAGTTTTTTGGATTTCGAACAATTTTGAGATGGCAGAAAAAAAAGCATTGGATTATGCAATACAATAGTCACGCAATCATTACAAGCCAGTTTATACCGGATTTATGAAGAAAAAAAAATTGGCCTCGAGATAAAATTTTGGAGTTCGAACGATTTTGAGATGGGGGAGGGGGACCATCGTTTTTTAAATATTGATTCATACGTAATCTGATAGTCACGTGATTTTTTAAAAACGATTTAAACTGGGTTTTCAAGAAAAAAATTCTGACCTCGGGAAAAAAATTTGGAACTTGTTTAATACCATTTTAGCTATTTTGCATTTGTGTGTGTGTGTGTGGGGGGAGATTTTGATAATTTAGTAAAATACTTTTTTATTTAACTTTCAACAATATTAAATTCAAATAATTTTTGTTGTTTCATCAAATACTAAATTGCGTAATGTGCTTTGATTGTTGAAAGCTAAAGACGAAGTATTCTATTTATTATCTACGCAATGTACACAAAGAATTAGAAGAAAAATAAATTACATTACCCCAAATGTATAATATTAATTAGATTATGAAACCATTTAAGTTTTTAAGGGCACTTCTATGTCGTGGACGCAATTCCATTGAGAAGGTTCATGTATAGAATAAATAGAAATAGATGTAAGATTACTAAAATAGTTCTCATACTTTTTGCCTCTTGCAATTTGGAATTTAAAATTACTTTTTTGAGAAAGTCGTGAGCACCAATTTATGCATATAAGATTTTATTGAAATTAAACACAATTTATATTCCCACCGAACCATTTGTTCACTAAAGTTAATTATACTACATAGTTTGGTTGTCATGAAAAGTGCCAAATACAAATACAATTCTAATTACTGTACCATTAAAAAAAGAGCGGAATGTTATGAGATTTTCGTCTTTCTTTTATCTTTCTTTAAAATAAATCATTAAAAATTCTGACTGATTGCCTTTTTCATTAGAAGTAACAGAAAGAGATTAAGTCTTGGAGCTTCATATTCAAATGTCTTTTCAAAGAGCATTTTTTTAAAGACGATAGAATAGTTAACTGCTGAAATGATGATGTTTGTAATGAGGATTCTTTTACTTATAATATTTTTTTATAAATGTGTGAGTTGCGATTGGAGACAAAGTATGATGATTTTAGTTCCAATGTTACTTATTGATATGTTTAGTTAATGGGACATAACGCAATACTACTTATACACCCATAAATCATATCTGATATTTTTTTCTCTCGTCTCGCCACTCTCACCTCTCTATCGAACTCCCTTTCCCTTCCTTTTCCTCTTTCGGCCCTTCTCCAAACTTTTCAGAAGAGTCATAATGGCGCCTTACGATGATCGTCGAAATAATACAAATCAGCAGTTATTGATATACAGCTGAGATTTACAGGGAAGAACAACGATTGGATAAAATTTTCTTTTCAATCGTTTTTATCTGCCACATTTTAAGTGATTGAATTTCCAAAATACAGTGATATGTTTGACGTTCTATTAATAATATAATTTGGATTGTATGAATCTTTATGTTCCACCATAAATTCTTTGCATTAAAAACATTAACAATTTGTTATTATCCATTATTATTTATTGTTTTCTTTAAAAAAATTTCCCAACAAAAAAAATAAATTGTGAAATCATTCGTAAATCTAGAAACACAAGGTTTGCATATTTTTAAACTTCCTTGTACGTATAACAATGTTTTTAATTTAAGTTTTTGCTTCAACTTTACGTACAGGAAATACTTATACGGAACTAAAGCCATGACCTACTTTAACTTGAAGACTTGCCAAATTTTTATAAGATACCAAAAAAGTATTGAATATTATTGATGGAAACAAATTCCAAGGGGAATGTCGATGACAATTAGCAAATTTTCCTTAATCAGAATCCAAATAACCGATAATGTCACGGTATTTGACTACGTTTGAGATGAATGTTTCAAAAAACATTTGAAAATAGATATATATTTGAATATTTGCACACACACAAAAAAAAAGATTGTAAGAACATCTATGAAATCAAAATATATGTTAAATCGGGGAAAAGTTTTGAAAAAAATTGTCTTTTTTTGGCTAAAAAAGAGGCATAAAGTAAAGATCTAATGTAGAAGTTTATCATATCATTTGCTTAAAATTTTGCAGATACATTTTATATAATTCCTGAACTAAAAATAATCTATATTTCTATAAACTCTTTAAATATTGGGGTTCTACTGATAACATAAAATTTTCACCTTGTGAAGAACTAAAACAGCTATAAATTATTTTTAAATGAATAGATTATTTATTCTTTATTTCAGTAACTGCAGAAAACATACTAAAAAATTACTGTATCAAATTTGAGCAAAAAATATGCATTAGAGTTCAATTTAAGAAGTTTTTCGTAAGAAAATTCTACCATAATTAAAAATTGAGGAAGATGCAAAATAACATTGAAACATATACAAATACAAATTTAAAAATTAGTATAACTTATCAAAAATTAGACTTAGAAACGAAATTAAAACGGTTTCATGAGGCAACTTGTTCAATCATTAAGAAAATTAAATTTTTTAAAAAATCGTATTTTTGCAAAAAGGAAAAAAAAAAAAAGGATTTTTTAACGTTATTTTTTAAAATTATATGAATGTTTTCTAAAACCCGTAACGGTGTAGAAATTTTAATACATGGATAAGAAATAATCAATAATTTATGATTCCATTTGGGAAACTTCTGGAAGAAATGTAATAGTCATCATAAGAAAAGAGAAAAGTTTCCAGTTTGATCAAAAACTAACGAAGCTCTAATGGATGAATTATTAGATACTTAAAATCGAATCAGGACTATCTATTAAGAAACATCTCTGCAGAAAAAAGACAAAGGAGTAAATTAAATAATGAGACTTTAGAAATATTAAAAAATAAAGATGTGATTACTCTTCAAATATGAGATGTTTTTATTAATGGTGATATCACATGTGAAAAATGATTCTGAATTTTTATCTTTTGAGGATTCAGACATTTTAGAAAGTAACAGAAACACATCAGATATCGATAATAATGAATAGGATAGTGATCATGTTCACTAAAGATAATTAATTTAAATACATTAAATTTATTTCATCAGTAAATAATATTTTCGACTGTTCCGAACTTAAACTGACTACAAAAAATCTACTGTTTGATAATAATGTCACTTTATCATTGTACATTAAATGAACGTTTAATTAAACTATATTCCCTTATAACTGAACCGATAATTGTTGTTCTTACTAAAGTGCAAAACGATTACCCTTCTTTGGAACTCCTCCGAATTCATTCGATAAAGCATTTAAAAAAAAGCACACTTAAAAACATATACCGTATACAATTTTTCCTGAGAAACACGGTTTATCAACAGATTTTTGTATAAGAGAATGATTAAACAATTCCATATGGCTTTTTACGAATTGTCATGTGCATTTGCACTCATCTTTGAATGCATTAACTCAATAGTTATGACATTTATCAATAATAAATAAGTAAAATTGAAGATAAAAAGAAATCAGTCGCATCAGCTGATTACTTCAAAACAAAATAAAAAAAAAGAACTTACAACTGTGTACTATTTGTTCTTCTTCTTGTACATTAGAAAAATGTATTGCTGGTTCTTCCTTTTTTGCTGCTGCCTCTTTGGAGTGGCAGCAGATGCCGCCCATATCGTCCTCTTTGGCAGGAGGTCTGCAAGACAGAAAAAAGCAAACTATAATTCAATTTTAATCGTACCACTGAAATATAAGGACTATTTTTCAAACTCCAGTGGACCATAAAAAAGGCAAACGTAGAGCACCAAATGGATTTATTACAAAAAGTAACGAACAATCATGGTTATTTTTCGATAAAATCTCCATGAAGATTTAGGTATTTGTCATGTCGGTGGATCCGATGACTATTCTATTGACTGACTGATTTGATTCTATTGACTATTCTGATGACTATTTTCCTGTCCCCTCTTCGAAAAACTTGCCTTCAATAATTTGAGATGGCCCGTAATGTTCCTTTGAAGTTTTTTATTAATCTGGAATAATTATTTTCACATCCTAGCTAGATCTTCAATACAGGGAAGAAAATTAATATAATCACATTCTAAGTCTCGTTCTCGATTGTGGAATATTAGGGCAGAAAGAGAGTTGCAACAGGAGATTTTGTTCAAAGAGTTGATCAAATTGTTAGAAAGAAACGGAAGATATTGGAATCTCAATCAACGAGCATGTAAAAATTGAGATCATGGAAAGTGACTGTGTTGGTAATCCTGCTCCATATTCTCTCTTTAAAAAAAGTTCTAAGAATTTACGGACTAATTAGAACACTTTCAAATGAATGTTAAGGTTTATCTTACATCACTGGAGACAATTTTTTTCGAAGAAGATATAGGAAATCTGATCCACCATCATGTTTTTGAGCTTAACTATTTAATTGTTGCTAAATACTTTTATAGTGATACTGAAACATATGGCATGCGAATTGTGAAAGTCGATTCTAATCGGGCATTATTGATTTTAACGAGCCCGAAGTTGCTTAATTTATCAGCTTATCTCTACATGAACTTCACGCTGTTAAGCCAGAGCTCGATTTACCTGCTTTTTTTGCATCAAAAGTTGGGATACATTCATGCGTCCGAAATCTAATGATCAAATCTGTCGTATCTTCATACAAGTATCTGAATAGGTTTTATACCCATATCTGATGCATAAAATATACGTCTCCTTTGTCTTCTTTATATAAAGAATATAAATTCCAATATTAAATATTCTTCGACATATTAAATGTCAAAAAATATTTAATACTGGATCTATAAAATGAAATGGGAATAACAAATTATTTTCTGTTTCGGTTTTTAATTTAGAATAAGTCATCCAGCTTTAATGTATTTTTTACAGCTGTTTAATAATTATTCGAAATCCTGTACTAGTTCTGAGGTTACAAAGACTCTCAAAGTAGCGTCAGAGGTGTTTGTGTGATCGAAGATCATCAAAATAACATAATTTTAGCTTCATTTTAAATTTTTAGAAATGTAAAGAAATCGCACACAATAGAATTAAAAACAAATCTGAAGAATATGATGGAAGTTTTAATACAGAAATGTTATTTTATGCTAAAAAATTTGCGAACAGGGAAATTTAAAGGAGCTACGCCTGAGCACTTTTTTGTACAAAAAACGCCAACTATTTTCATTACAGCCTTTCTAATGAATGAGAAGAGTTCTGGTTATCAAACGATTAAAAACGTTTAAATAATATTCACCAAATATTATTTATCCAATTGAAAACGAATTCTGCGTACATTGTATCTTTACTATCAAAAAATATAATGAACATTATTTTGATTTTGGATGGAATTTATCTTTTTGGTAAGTAATTATGACAACAATTAGAATGAAAGTTTTCTTGCTTTCATTTTACCCCTTATGCAAGATGGATCGCATCGGTTATTTAGAATTCTATTTAAGGACTAATCTATCATTTTTAGTGACGTGCAGCGATTTTTGCAACTAAATAATGCACTTTTCTATATCTCAGCTATCCTAGATGAACCAGTAGTTTCGGTGTGTTCATCACCTACTAATTCATTAAAATTATGAGAAAAAATGGTTGATTTCTAAAATTGGTATTATTAAAAAGATTTTTTAAAAGCTTTGTATAGTATAAAGACATACTTCCATTATTGCATTTTCTTGAAATTATCGAAGAAAAACTCTACCACTTTGTTTAATTTTTATTAATTATAATTAAAATTTTAAAAAATTATCTCCGTGATGTTCCTTATCCAAAGTCAATAGATGTCACATTTGGTTTATCTGGATTATTATCTATTGATATATATATATATATATATATATATATATATATATATATATATATATATATATATATATATATATATATATATACACACTCTACAGAGACTTTTATTAGACATTCTCTATAGTCTGTAACATATATAATTTGTTATTTATTTTTATTAAATATATTTTTTCTGAGTTCACTATAGCGGCTATGTAACAATGAATTAGAGAAGAATGGTACGATAATCGGATGCATGACTTTGAATTTTAAGATGTTTTTAAAAACTATTTATTTTGAAAAGTAACATTAGAATTATGGATTAAAAAGACAATTAAATAATCAGCGGAATATTTTTTTGTTAATAAATGTAATTTTGAGTCACTTTAAAAGCCAATAATATCTAGAGTGATCACTGATTATTAAGTATACATCTAATGAGATCACTGATTATTAAGTATACATCTAATGAGATCACTGATATTTTATAACACTTTTGTGTGAAAGTATATTAAAATGTCGAGAGGAGAGCAATCCCGATTTTTTCATATAATTGATAAATATTAATTTTCCTCTTCTTTCCGTAAAACGTATTGAGTGCGATCGCTAAGTTGCGCAGGAAATGTTCGCAATCATTTTAGATTATCCAAGCAAAAGGTTTATCACAGGAAGAAATATTGCATTCTCTTTACCAGAATATTAACTTTTTTTCTTTTTTTTATATCATGCTTTCGAAATAGTAAAAGAAAAAAAGAAAAAGAGGAATCAATATAGGAAGTGCGATTTTCCGGCTTCCTTGAATTAAATAATGGGCTGTACTCTTCAGATTAAATAAAATGCTAATCTCAATAATTTGATTTTAATATTGGGATATGGGAGCATAATCATAAGCATCTCTGCTCTTTCTTTAACATTACATACATCAAATGCTGAATGCTTGTGAAAAAAACAATTTATACTTCACGATACAAAGCATAAAAATAAGAATTAAAAAAAATGAAATTTGAATCTCTAGTTTGAAACTTCGCAACATGAATGCTTTAGGCTCGACTCGCATTCGTGTTTATATTTTAGAATTGAATTGACTGTCATTAAACTATTTATAAAAATTTATTTAAAAAATGTATTGTAAAATGTATGTAAAAATAATCAATAATGTAATTAAAATTTTGAAAAATTCTTTCTTAGTAAGTACTCTCCACCATAAAAGTAACTATGTACCAAATTCGGTAGTTCTTGATTTAACGATTTTCCTATTAAGCGTTTTGAGCGATTATATTTTTGGTATGCACGTCGTATCAAACAGACAATATGCCAGTCAACAAGTAAGTAATCTGCAACATGTAATTCTTTTATAACTTTTGTTAACATAAAAGAGCCGTTAAGGTAGATTCAGTGATAGATGATTGAACTAACATAAAACTGAAGATTTAGGTTATTGCTTTACCCTCGGGGATAGGGTTTTAACTAACATATTTAAAACCAACGAGAGTAGTCTCTCCCATACTCTCTAATAAATATACTTGTGTGTTAATCACGTTCCAACAGTTATGGAAGAGACTACTTGAATGCCTTTTTCAGCGACTAATCTTTGGAATGCGGTTAATACGCAAATACCAGAAAACCGAATATGTATGCTGGATGCCTTTTTTTTTTGGACTAAAATTAAAATAGAATACTAAACTACAACTGTAGTCACAAAATCACATATTAAATTTCATATATTTATGCCATTGCATTCTTGAATTATCACGTTTACATACATGTGAAAGTACAGAAAGAAGGACAAACCTTGATTTGATTCAAAATTTTATATCATTATTTTTAGATAATATAGTTGTGGACTAAATTTCATTTATCTAAGTTGTTGCGTTTTAGAGCTGGTATGTAAAAATACACACCTACAGCCAGATAGCTAACTCCTTGACTTTTTTTTTTTTTCAAAATGTGATCCAATCTACAATCCTGGTATTAGCTCTGTGCACAAAATTTTATCCAGCTCTTTTCATTTGATAATTATCGTTTTATCTTGTATTCGAATAGTCGGATAGATAGATTTCCTCTGAATGGTTTTCATTCAAAATTTGACAGAAATCTGGAAATGGGTGTGAAGACCATATACCAAATTTTACCAGTCTATTTCAAAGCGGTTCTGAGTTTTATGATCATATACAGTCGGACATAATTCCATAAATGTGTTTTTCAAACTCAAGGAGGTCTAAAACGTGAAGATTAGTCAAACTCTAGAGTTCAAATATTTTGACGATTATAATACTTTCTCATTTTACAGTGGAATGCGAGAAAATAAAAAAATTGGTAAACTGCAGCTCCTTTAGCAAGAGACTATTTGCCTAGTTGAGTTGACTACAAAGGATATCCTGAGTTTTCTTAGAATGAAACTCAAATGTATTTCCCTTTATCTGCATTTATACTGAAAAAATTCAAGATGTCGAACTTTCCCTACTCTAGCCGTCTTTGGCAACCATTTTCTTCCCCCAGATTATTAACTTTTTGGATTGTTAAATATTAATGCGAAATGCATATTTTTTAAGTTTCTCCTTGCTATTTTATGACATCGAAAAACATGAATTTATTTGAATAAGTCATAGCAATTTATAACGAATGAAAATTAAGAAGTGTATATATAGCCAAATAAAAGCGAAAATGAAAATCTTACTTAGGAATTAATATCTAAATAAGTTGGTTTTTTTTCAGTCTTTTAACATTGGCAAAAAGGATACGATTTTAACATTGGATAAAGGGATACGAAAAAATACGATTGAATCTTTGATGATGAGTTTGAATTTTATAACATTAAACAAATTGTGTATTACATTAAAATTTTTATTCAAAATAAAGAAAGCATAGTATAGAAATGAAATTGATGTTATTAAAAAGATAATTTTTTGTCTTAAAATGATTCAAAACCATTTTTATGACATAATAGTTTTGGAAGATAGGATTGGATTTAAATTTTCATTGGTAAGTCTTCTCAGTTACCCATCTGGCAATGGTAAAGCTATTTTCGCGCCGAATTAACACGATTTTTTTTTTTTTTTTTTTTTTTTTACATTTTCTTTTTTTTCTTGTTGAACAGGGTTTTTGTCCAGTGCTTATTCAGAGCATAGTTCAGAGTTAGTTTCATTAACTAACGAAGCGTTAAGCGCAACCATAACAACGTTTAATTAAGTAGTCTGAATTATCGTATAGTGATTTGCTTATATTTGATTGTTGCCATTCTACAAAATATAATAAGAGCGATTTCAGTTCTACGTATTTTAACGTTTCATATAAATATATAGTGAGAAAGAAAGATATTAGAGATAAATCATACTATGTTTAGGTGTCCGCCGTCGATTTGGACAACAGAAGATACCATATTTAATCTTAAGTTCTTTCCTCTTGGAAAGAAAGTGTATTAGACCATGTGGCATTAGATTCACCATTAGTGGCGTAACTAGAGTGCAACAGACCGAGGAAATGGCTTAGCCGCTATTACCATGGAGATTAAAATCGAAGAATCAGTTAATTTTGTTTGAAGTAATAACGTATCTTTATTTTTCAGGTTCTTAAAAATTAAAATTGCACCAATCAGCGTAAGGGGAATATAATGAATATAGTTCCTTTTACAATTGCGGAGCATGAGCAATTAAATTTTTCAAAATAAAAATATTCGAAGCAAATATTTTAACGAAAAAAAACCCATCTAAAGAAAAGATGTGTGAAAGCTGTGTGTGAATGATAAAAGTGAAAGCTTCTTGAAGTCCTTTAAAAAAATTTATATCTCAAAGAGAAAGGGGAATGCTTAACCATCTTCAGATAAGAAAGATAATCAGTCCACCAATTTTACAAAAGGTCTCAAGCTTTCTCACAGCATGTAGGGCAATAAAATGGTGCAGCTTTCAAATTCATACTGATTGAAATTAGCTTCATCTAAAGTTCTTGATAAATAACTAAACAATATGCATTAGTCCTATTTTCAAAGAGAAAAGTAGAGCACAGAAATAACTACTTCTACTTGTTAGGTAAAATATAAAAGGATTCCATTCAGAATTATTAAAAGGTAAAGCTTTTATGGATAAAAAAAAAGTAATATATGTAATTTTTTCATCATTCATATTAATTGATGAATTTATTCAGAACATATATATATATATATAATATTTTCTGTTGTATCAAAATTTTTATGCAAACAACATTTTGAGTTTCAACACTTTTTAAATTAGGAAAACAATAATGTACCAAATTAAAAAAAATTAAATATAAATTAAGATTTAGGTTTGAAACTAATTCTCTTTTATAAAGTTTATTTTTTACTGTCCATATTTAATACCTATTGAGCCTCTATTTCTATAATTTTTAATCGAGAATGTGTGGGTTATTTTTTTTTACCTTGACGCATTATAGAGCAAACAATTTGACTTACAGTTGCCAAATTCGGCACAATAGAATCTGGAGAGTGGAAGTGTGCACCTTGAAGCGATTTTTTTGAAACTTTAATTATGATTTTAATTCATTAAAAGGTAAGTTTCTTTCCCACAAAAATCAGAGCTATTCAACACTGTTATAACATGCGTAACTGTTATAACATAAACTGTTAACTACTATTGAAGCGAGTACACTCATTTGTGGATTTAGGCGTTTTATACCCTAGAAAGTGGACATAATGAGGTCTCTGTTTAATAAAATGATTAATTTAGTTTGACATTTCAGCACTTTTTAACAAGCTGAAAATTTATTTTAGGTAATAATTTTTATTTTATTGATTTTGTAAATATATCTATTTTTTAAAAGTTTATATACTATTTGTCCAGATTAACGGGCATCTACGATTGTATACAATATTATTAAAAATATTGTTCGGTTTTATAAGTATTCCAATAACTAAGTGGATGCATTAAAACATGCAAGAAAACCTGAAAAATTATACTTCATGAAGTGTTAACATTTCTCTAATATTTTATGATTCACAGAATTTGCATTTTCTTTCAAACTTATTTATTTGGCAACTAGAAATATTTTTTATCGACCTGCATTCTGCTCTCTCTGAATCTAACCTTTTTAGGCAGCTACTTGTTTAATTGAATATTCGCCATTAGCTACACTGCAATCATTAATCTGGAAACATTATCTCGGAAAAAGAATTTGAAACTTCTAATTCCAAAAATTTTGGTATTAGATGCTAGATGGAATGGGAAAAGCACCCTCATGATAGTGGCTGCCGCCATGTATGGAAGACAGTTCCAGGTGTATCAAAGAACCTGTATTCAAAATGGAAGTGCAATTAAAATGGATTATAATGCCTCTAGAGGTGTTATTCTGTGGATCGATATCATTATGTTAAGATAAAAAATGTTGAAGAATATTAGATTGGCGAGTAAAAACAGAGAAAAGTAATTGCTAAAAAAAAAAAAAAAAAAAAAAATTGACAAGTTTTCCCAAATTTAAATTTAAGAAAGAACTCTGATTTATTTTAGTAAATTTAAATGAAGCTTGTTTTTGTATCATTTTATCTCCTATACTGACAATATTTATGATTGTCCTCTTTAACTTGTTATTTTTGTGGAATGTATTCTGAATTTTGCAGTCTAAATTCGCAAAACATGCTGTCAAAATATTTTATAAAAAGATTTTTTTAACTATACGTTTGTTTGGAGATATTTATGTTACGAAAATTTACTTGTAACCACTTAAATACAAATGTATAGATGATATCAAATATAACAACACAACAGAAAGATATTTTGCTTTTATTTAATGTTTATATCTGTCTCCATATTTAATAATGTGTAATAAATTAAACTCCAGAATTCTCGTTAATACTAAAGTTTCTTCATAATAAAAAAATATTAAATTAATCAATTTGGTGTAAGAAATTTCGCGATTTAAGCCTCTTTCTTGTCGCTTTATGCCATGAAAAAAACCTTTGTACCAGGTACCTCTAAAACTTGAGATCACAGCTGTTTTTAAATTTAAAAAATGATAGAACCTCATTTAACAAACGAGTACAGTTTTTCCAAAAATGAAGCATTCTTTTACTTTCTGAAGTTTACCGACTCCACACTCAGGAAAAGACTTGAATTACAGAAATGACACTTTTTTAGATGACATGATACAGCAAACTGAAAATATCAATGTGAAGGGAAGCAAATTGCTAACATGGTCTTTAAGACAATGCCACTTTTGTGTTCTTATAACTCATTTACTTTAATGTGACGATGTTTTTTTTCTTTTATTAAGATAGACTACATAAATAATATTTTTTATTATAGTTACAGGTTGTCGAATTCGGACCACAGGGGTCTTTTTCTTTAAAATATTGAGAGAGAAAATAAAAAAAGTTTGTTGCATATTTATATCCAAAAATATAATTTTTTAAATATATATAATGAAATAGAAAAAAATTTATATAAACCTGTATGTGTGTGTGTGGGGGGGGGATCTCCAAAATTTCTTGAATTATCATATTGGCTGATAGTCAAATTCCAAAAGTGTGTGTTTTGGACCAAAGGAGGTCTGAAACGTAGAGATTCTCCAAATTTTCAAATTCGAGTTTTTTGAGGATTACGATAATTTATTTTATATTACGATTACGATTCTTTTTTACATATGAGAAAATAAAAAGTTTATTGTTGATTCAATCAAAGAAACTGATTTTTCAAATTAAAATTCCATTTCTTTAAACAATATTAAGTAAAAAATATTTTTGATTGACAGTTTGCCACAATTTATAACCCAAGTATGATATCTCATGCACTGTATCATTTTTCCTTTCTTTATTTTTTAATATATAATGCAAAATAAAACAGCCTCAGTTTTTATTGTTTTTAAATCATATTGGATGTCTTTTTTTTTTTTTTAAATCTGGATTGCTTTATTTTCACGTTATGAAAGTTATTTGTTACTATAATTGGCTTTTCTCATTTTTCTAATTGAAATAATGATTCTATTAATTAAAACAATCCAATTTTGATATTGCTTGTGGTCAAGATTCAGACAATCTACAATAAGACTACAATAAAAAAATATTTTTATAAAGTTATATTTAATTGTAGTCAAACAAATTTCTTTTAGTAAAGAAAGCACTGAAACCAGAGATCTGATAATTACAGACTAAATAAATACAAATACGAGTGCCAATTTTTTTTAAAAAAAATCTTATACTTCCTACGGTTTTTTTTTTTTTTTTTTTTAGTAAATACAGATGAAATTTAAGTTATATTGATTGATAAAATCTTTTATCATAGAACCTGATGAATACTTGCCCCAATTAACTGCAAAAATCATGTAAAATGGTTTAAAAAATAATATTGTCATAGTAAGACTTAACTTAATTTGATCAGATTAAGTTCCATTTGCATCTCTTTTTGGAGAGATCATCGTTTAGTCAGACAATGAAGACGATACCGTGCTGGCAGTCGCCTCTCTAAACTTCCTCATCTCATCAGCAATTGCACATTTCTACCTGTCAGATTTAATGTGAAGCATCTGAATATACGTCTATAGTTTGCAAAGCAGTTCAAACATTGATAAACATCTACAATTTTAATGTAAAGTTTGCATGTCGAATGAGCACGCTATCTGACTTGCGGAGTTTTTGAATAAATCTGTTCTCATTCAGGTGGATGAATAGACGGACAGTCTTCTTACAGACGGATTTTTACCAAAATTTGAAAGAAAATTACAATTACGATGCTTAAGTTGAATAATAAATTTTATTTGATCAGGTGATTATATTTTGGAGTAAGTATATTCAGAAGCAAACAACATCAAAAATTAAAAAAAAAAAGTTAAAAAAAATCGGATTTAAGGAGATTTGTAACTTAGAAATTCATCTACAGCTTGAGATCGGATGTCTTAACAAATGCAATACTTTCTCTTTGCATTCTTTGAGAACGTGAAAGTGAAAAAAGAAGGGCAGAGAATCTATTACGCGAATAAACTAATGACTGCTTATCATGAAGCACAATCAATGTCTGTTTTATTATATAAATATATTGAATATTTTTCTTTCATCATGGCTTTACGTGGCCAGTGATGATCAAATTACACTAATAAATTAAATTGAAAATTATCATAAATATTATGGGACGAAACTTCATTTATTTATTATCTTGTCATTTTATAGCGGTTAGATATTTTTGTTTAAATTTTTGCTTTTATCAATAAAGCAAAAATTTAATGGATCAAATATTGGATAAGATATAAAATTATATTGATATAAGATATAAAAGGTAGAATTTATTTAAAATAAAATTCGTATAATTAATATTCAGATGAAGCTTCTTTATAATTTATGTAACACAGAAGCTCCTGTTAAGAATAAATTATACAATTCTATCCGTCGAAAAAGACGTGTGTTTCTAAAAATATTTTATATGCGTAATTTTATCGTTTTAGAGATTCGGCAGAAAGGATAAATAGATAAATGCAAGCACTTTACGAAATATCAGATAAAAAAAAAGTGATAAAATAAGCTGATTTTGCTGAATGCAATTCATTTTCGTTTTTACTCATTGAAATAACGGATATTTTTCAAAGAAAACAAATTACCGAGGAAAATTTCACATATTTGCAACCTTTAAGCAAGTTAAATGAATTTATAATGAACTTAATTTCGGAAGGCCTTTCCATTTCTGTGTCATAGAAATTTTCATTAAATATACTATTTGCAATTTTCTTGCTATGTCAAAATTAATAAATTTCTAAAAACATATTTTTATTACATTAATTTATATTATAGCAGATATTAACATATTCTAATAAAACCATATAAATAACTCTATTTTAGTTTTTTTTTTTTTTTTGGAAGTACGTTGCTAACTGAAAGAAAGACCCAATTGCCTGTTTGCAATTTAACGAAAATTATTCCCCCGAAATATAAGATAAGTTCATAATGATTTATCTTCGCATTTCAATAGTTCATCAAGATTACAAATTGAATTTTGTTAAGCACTAAAACGTCAAATTGCCATTTATTTCAGACTTACTAAAATAGTTTTGTATGCATTTATATTATATAGAACATTTTCTGATGAGAGGAGGATATTTTTGCCGTTTGGGATGTCTGCATTTAAATATATGGTTATCTATATGAATAATAGCATTAATCATTTTTTTAAAATCTTGTAAGGTTAAAAGCTAGGTTCGGTTATGAACAAAAAATGCTGGAAGCATGAGAAATACTTTATAAGTAAAAATTCGGTCGAAAAATATAAACGTGATTTTTTTATACGCATCAGTGGAAAATAAACTCAAAACATCTATGACAGTTCATTAAAAAATGCAAATAAGAGGTCGTTCAAAATATTTGTTAACTATATTTCGAAATTTTCGAAATATAAATTAATTATTTTCTTAAATTTTATAATGGGCTTATCTCTGCATATAAGACTTAAAGTCTGCGTGTGTGAGTATTCAAATATCACTTCAGAAAGAGTGCCGAAAAGGAGGGCGGAAGCTGAAGCAGTTTCGACAGAACTTGAAAAAGAAACGTTCAAGTTTCCCGTTCGCGGGTTAAAAGTACTGTAAAGGTTATTAAATCCTAACTAATCTCCTATTGAGTATGATAAGGAGAGTCACGTAGCAAATGAACAGACTAAAATAATATTTAATTTGTATGTTTCAAAGTATCCAATCAAATAATCAAAAATTGTAATAATCTTTTTAAGAGGACAACTATCCCTTAGGGTCAGAAGGAGTGAGAACCAGAGCAGAAGGAGCAATTCAGATCAGACTTAGCATGTTCTTTTTTCATTATTTATTTAAATATAATATAAGACAAAAAAATAATTCTAATCTATTACCATCTGAAGTGAAAGAGTCATCAACACATTTAACAAATGTGTTTATGACAGCAATAGCATTATATTTATTTAGCCAGTTTTATTTTGGAATGATTTTCATGGTACTTTTCTCTCAATTGTTGTTTAAAAATATTGCATAGTTAATTTATAATTCATTTTATTAAAATTCGAGCAATATTTCATTAGCAATGTAATGTTAGAATAATATATTATTAATGCAGATAGCGTCGTCCCTTTTCCATGGTTTTGACTTTAAAAAAAAAGACTGAACAATGCCTGGTACTCGTGTAGTCTATTATAAAGAATGATGATCAAAATTTTATGCGAAGTAGTCGTTACTGTAAACGAAATGTGATTCATATTAATTCTTAAATGTCACATTACAATGACTGGTACATTTTCAAATAATATTACGATGCAGGAAAAAGAGTCATTGTTATTAAATCGTAAGAAATCACAACTCTAATTTCAGTATTATTCAGATAAATAATTGATTAGAACGTCAGATATGCAGCTAAATTTTAGAACCTTAATTCTTAAGGAATATTTAACTTATTAATATATATTGATGACAACTAAATGCGTAAAACAAACTGCCCCTAAGGAATCCTAACGAATGGATAATCGGCTGCTATCGAACAACTAAGTAAAATAAAAAAAGAAAAAGAAAGAAAGAAAACTTACGTAAACAACTTGTTGATGCTAAATAATCCTTTGTCTCAAATTTGATTCATAATTTTAATCCAGAACAGCCAACTTTTCCATTCGAATGCCTAAAGTCTCGGCTGTATCAGACGTGTTAATGCTGGATAGTGAAACTTGTGACAACTTTGTTTCTGTGCACTTTCTTTCAGACATGGGACTTATCATACAATGCATTTTGATATCAAAAAATTGTCGCTTCATCGAGAGTTTTTTTTTAATGTTATCTCAAGAGGCGTGTCCTTAGATGACAAAACAAATACGTCATTGAGGATAAAGGATTGATGTATAAATTTACTATGAAGTAGGTAGAAAATATTGGCATCTCGGTATCTGTAATGTAATTCAATATCAAAATTCCGGAAATGGAAATTTCCGTATCATTGTTTAATGTCCGTTACTTAGAGGTAATAAAAGGAACTGACGAAACAGAAGGAAATGTCCAAGGGCAAGTTTTCATTGAATCTGCCGACTAATGAACTTTTAAAACATTTCTTATGAAGATTTTGGATAGGAGTCTCTCTGAAATTAATACATAGTCATTAAACAGCTGATATTCGAATTATATTTCTAATTTTTAATAATAAATTATGTAAAAGTAAAATCCAAAATTCCTCAATATACATATAGAAGAATGCCATAATAGACCACTTGACAATGTTTACAAATAATCGTTATATATGTAAGGGTTTCTTAAATTTTTATCATTTTTTTTACCATTATTCAATAAAATTTCGCGACTCGGGAATGAGAAGAAAATAAGAAATTAATCAGCAAGAGTAGTCTTCCCAAAACTTTCTCGCATGCTCTCTAATAAACTTTTCATGCCAGAGAACGTTTTACATGGCATTGACGTACAATAGTTACGAAATATTTTTGGCGCGAATTTCGCATTTTTACTGAATTATTTGTGTCGTCCTTGGAGAGTTATTTGGCAATTAATCCCTGACATACGTTAATAGTATCCAAAAATCGAAAATGTGATTTAGATATGTTTTTCTCAATCAATTAAAACAAAGATCTTACACAAAATTACACTTGCAGTCACAAAATCTCATACCAAATTTGAGATATTGAAATCATTGACTTTTTGAAATAATTGCGTTTACATGTTTCTAAAAGTACAGACCGACAGACAATCAGCCCGGGGTTAGATTTGGCTCAAAATTTAATAAGTGTCTACCCTATGGATGTTAAATCTGTGCACCGAATTTTATTTATCTAGCTCTCTTTGTTTTTTAATTATCTTACAAACTTATAACAAACAGCCAGACAACAGACTTCTTCTGAACGGAGTTTTCTCAAAATTTGACAGAAATCTACAAATTTGGTTTTTAGCCTGTATACCGAATTTCCTCCTTCTAGCTTAAAGTGTTTTTGAGTTATCTTTGTCACACACAGACAGATAGACAGACATTTTTCAAAAATACTTTTTTTCGATTTCAGTAAGGTCTGAAACTTGGAGATTCGTCAAAATCTCGAGTTCGAATCTATTGACGATTATTATACTTTCTCTACACTAAGTATACGAGAAATTTTTTTTTAAAAAAATGGGCGTGGCTTTTTTTATTGCTTTTTTGTATATTGTGTGATTGGTTTTAAAATTTAGCTTCGTAGTATAGCGAAGAAAATCGAATGTTTGCTCTGAATCTTGCCCCTTCGACAAACATATGAGCATAATTTCCAAATCGACCAATTTCATAATATCAACAAATTTCATGTCAGGATTGCATGCCGAATTTCCCTTATGTTTCATTTTAATTTATAGCAAAATCCAGATTAGCCAAATTTGGATTAACCGAAAGTGTTATCCAGAATGTGTCTGAAATCACAAATCCAGAGAACATGTACCAAACGGATATAACGGCGATTATTCCCTAACAAATCGCTAAATAACTGTGTTAATTAACTTTAATAAAAAACATAGAAAGTGCAGCTTATAGAGATTTACTCTCAAAACATTTCCGAATTGCATAATTAATTAGATATAAAAAAATAAGATATATTCAAAAAAAATCTAAAAAATTCGTTATCTGAAATGGCTTTCCTCCTTTGCTGTATATATATATATATATATATATATATATATAAAAATTTCTAATAACTATATTTAAAGGAATTTTTTTTGTCAAAATCTAATTCGTAGTAAAAAACAAAAGAGGGGGAGAGAGAGATCGGAATTTCTTTTAAGGTGAAAAAAAAATTTATAAAAAATTATTTAAATAGCATAAGAATAGTTTTTGTGATATAATAACATTCTTACGACTTAATAATTACTATTTTAATTCCTTTTATTTAAAACTTTAAAAATTCCTTTCTTATTGACCATTTACTACCTAATAAAATAATTCCATGTCAAATTTGATAGTTTAGGTTCACCAGTCTACTGCGTTCAGCAATTTAAACTATTTTTTCATCACATATGTGATGTCACAATTTACAGATTGTATATAAAGATTATATTGCTAAAAATGACGAAATAGTAATTATGTCAGGCGATGTTCTTAATGTGATAATTCGTAAATCATGTAAAATGAGTAAGTTCTAATATTTTTTTTAACATTTGTTCTAACGTCTTTTATCATATTATTATTAAGAAACGACATTTCAGATATAGAAATTCATTTGAAAGAATATTTTCTTTTTTTTCATCAAATGAGATACAATTTCCAATTAAGGCTCTATAATAATACATCTTCCTAAAAGGCATTTTGAAATTACGTAAGGATAAAAATGCAAATAGTTCTCAGAGATTCAGCAACGAGCATTATTTTATTAATAATCCAAATTAAGAATTATAATAATGTTCTTTTCCACACGTAAAAAATTACTCGAAAACACACTTTACCTTGTAACCCTTGTTACTCTCTTGTTGCAGTACTTCAGAGAGAAGGAAAAATTGGGAACACAAGTGCGTTTTTCATCCTTTTATTCAACGAATCGGTAGATGCGGGTTTTAATATCAGAAAATTATGAATTTAACAATGTAGAGAAATAACAGTAAAAATGACATGTAAATGTTAAATGCCTGTGAAATTTCATAATACTTGAAAAAAAATGTTTACATTTATTTAATTGTATAATAATAATATTACTTCATTGCGGAAGTTTTGAAATTTGTGAGAAAAATAATAAAGTTGTGGAATCTGTCTTGCGTTTGAAACCGGAATAATAAAAGCCATTTCGCCAAAGAAAAAAAAAATCTTTACGCAAGTACAGCATGTTAAAAGGATTCTGACATTAAAAAAAAATATTTCATTTAAAATTACTTCTAAATTTGTATCTGATTTTTTAATTGCGCTATATATATATATACTAAAATAAACTCTCTTGAAAGTGATTCGCAATTGAGTGTGTTATTTAGTTTGTCAATTTTTTCTGCAACAACCTAATGAAATCGCGCAATAAAATATTTAATGCAACAGTAGAAGAGGTGTGAATTTCATTGCAATAATGAAAAGTATTACTGAAAATTATGAAAAAAAAAGTATTTTTAAAAAATAAAAAAATAAAGATTTACGATAAATAATTTGGTACAATCAAGAAGAAATAATTTGAATTTTAAATTGCCGTAAAAATTATTTTGTGCTACGATATTTCTGAAAACTGTCAACTAAAAATATCGAAATTCCGCTTAATTTTTTATAATTCATTAAAATTCAAAAGAATTGTTTCTAGGTGCACATTTTCATTTAAAAATTATACCTGTGGCAATTTGGTAATTGTAATTCAAACGGCCTGGCTTATAGAGAGCCAACAGATAAACACAAATTCTTCTGTATTATTAGAAGATTTTTATGACATTTTTCAGCTTTCTTTTACTAATATTTTTTATTTGTAAATTACTTTTTTGAAAGAAATTGTCAAAGTTTCACTTTGCTTCATTGTTTTATCTGTTTTATCTGAATTTAAATAAATGAATGTTAAAGTCCTGATTTGTTGCAAGAAAACACTAAGGGAGGAAGACAAGACTTTCATGATAAGAAGTTTTATAAACTGATAAGAAGTACTTGTACACACACACATACAAACAAATAAAAAAACCCATTGGCGGATATCTTTACGTTCAAAAAATTGCGACACTGTTTTTTTTCCAGCCCCCTCATTTAAATCGATTTTAAATTCATATTTTATCAGCTTTCAGGCCGAAGTGCTGATCAGCAGTTTTCTTTAAATGCAATCGAGAATGATGTATACGATTTCAAAAGTATCAAAACGTAAAAGCTGAAAGCAATTAATTTTACTTATAAATTTTCTCACAAGATTTTAAAAAGATTAATAGAGAAACATTTCAATATAATAATACAGCAATTTATTTGGAGATAGATATCTTTTTACGAAAATTTACCTTTCGAAGGTCTGATGAAAAAAAGTAACTTTTCCGATATTGATAAACATTTTTTTTTGTCTGTAAAATACTTTTATTTATTATAAAATATCTGCTTCATATTGAAATTTTAATAACTAAAAAAGTTTTGAAAATTGAACCCAATGCTAAAACGTGCAAACATTGAAATATATATTTTGTGTATTGTATATAGCTATTTTGTTTGTATTTTTTTTAAATTCTTCCGTATACAATGACACGCCTGATACGAGCATCAAATTTTCTGCTTTTAATCTACAATTAAGTAAAAGTGCGTAATTTAAAATGCAAAAATCATTTAAAAACACTTTAATATTTAATATATTATTTTAGGAATAGAAGTAGTAATTAATGTTCCAAATAGGATGTGTCGTCTCATCGGAGGTTTAGATGACATAACCTATTTGGTGCTAGCTTCGTTGATATAAATTTGAAGATCAAGGGTTAATGAAAATTCATTTTGCCATTTGTGTAAATATATCATTATTATCAAAGTTTCTTTTAATTCATATGCTGTTTTTAATTACTTTGTTTGAATCATTTTCATTTTGTATCTGAATGAAAATATTAATATACATAATTAAAGTTTGTAAGATAAAACGATATATGGAAATTAAAACTCTGCGAAAAATTAGATTCTGGTAAAATATGAAAGTAACAGAATTTCACTTAAGAATCACACCAGAATAGAAATTTGTGGCAAAGTAAAATTTTATTTAGAGATTGGATTTTTTTTGTGTGTGTTGTATATAACTATAAAGAGAGCCTTCAAGAATGCTCTTGAAAGTAAAATCTATTTGATTTTTTTTTTCAAGATAGCCAACATTTCGGTACCTTACATAGTAGAAAAAATTACCATTTACAAAAAAAGACTTCATAGCTCACATTAGTTTTCAAAAGTAATATGATAAGATTAGAAGAGCAATATCTCCCTCCCTATCTATATTCATAGGGAAATATTAAAAAACGATTGAGAAAACTCGTATTTTTCAGCTAATATTTCAAATATTCTTAGGAATTTGAATTCCAAATCAGAGGAGAAAAAGAGAAGTGACAGAGAAATAATTCCTAGAGACATCAAATCGGAGAGATAATTTGCGAAATGCTGAAGGGTGTTTACGGCAACCATGTCTAAGAAAAGATCATAAAGTTTTATTTCTTATCTGACTTTGAAGAGTATTTATTTCTTATCACGTTCCGAAACAATTATTTCAAAGAAAAATCCTGTCTAAGAAATGAAAATAAATATGTTATAGTTATAATTTTGAGTCTCTTGCTAATAAATTATATTGATACAGAATGCTGATAATGGTAAAAAGTTTAATGAAATATCCACGATATGTAGAATTTTTTTACAGAAGAAGAATTTTTAGATATCGTTTGAGAGCCATTGTGAATACACTTTTCTTAAAGGTGAGAGTTAAAAACGAATCTTACGGAAACCTCAGTTTCGTTTCATAAAATTATCACTTCGTTTTGATGCAACACAAGGGCGATTCTGGAATTTGCCTCGTAATTTTGAACGGTTCTTTGGTGACGAGGTGTAGAGGGAATCAGTATCTCCTCCGAGTTTCCCACCGCACCAACGGAAAACGAAATTCGGTATCCTTTTGGCATTTTGCTACGATAACTTCCAAAAATAAAGAGCACAAAATTTTTACATCATGTTAAATTCCAAGAATTATTTTTACAATAATATCCATGTATTTATCGTTTATTTTTTTTTCTTCCTATATTCTGTTAATATTTGAGCACATTCGGTATGTTTCATTATTGAAGTGAAACTCATATCTTTTCAATGATGTTACTATATTTTTTCTAGTTTTATTTTATTTTTAAATTGTGCCCATTTTTAAATATTACTCTTCTTTCTATAATAAAATTATATGTATAAGATATAAATAAACAAGTAATATATAAAACAAAATTTTTAAAGTCAATTCTTACTTAAATCAACACATTTTTTTTTTTTATTTTAGTTACTTTTTATTAAATAATTACAAACTTGATGACAAAGGCGGCGACATGGCGGCGGATTTGGCGACCAAATAGAGATTATTGGACAAATTTAATTAATTAATTAATATTTAAAAAAATGTATGAATATCAAGTGTCAAGTGTCACTACAAGTTTAAAAAAATGTATTTGAACTTGAGTGGATGAATAAAAAGTATTTTATTAACGATTGAAAATTTGAACAAGATATATATATAGAGAGAGAGAGAGTGTGTGTGTGCTAATAGTAGAAATTGAAAAAATTAAAGAAATGCATAGCACAATGATTAAAATAGCGTAAATCTACTAAAACATTACGAATGTTATGTTTATCAAAATTTGAAATTTAGAATTTATTTTGTTTTGGAAGTCATTAAGATGAAACTATACAAAATATTTTATTAGAATTTTCAGCAACCATTAATTCGGGCGAACTCACTGGACACCATATTTTGTTAATAACAAGAAATCAAATACCTTGTACAAGTCTGATTAGCATTAAACGCTTACAACAATTATTGCATGACGGATAAACATAGTTTTGATTGCAAATGACAACCTCTGAGGCTCTATAAATAATCTGATAATCTATAAATATTTTCAGGAACATGAGTTAAGACTCTTGGGAAAATATGAATATTTAACAATCTCGTTTTATCCTAGAGTACTTGTAATTTAATAGAAAATTTAATAAATTTACAACATTATAAATCATAAAGGTCTGTCCTCTGCTTCTCTCTTAGTCCAGTAACTTTAGTGTCCCCCCTTGGAATAAATTTGAGTCAAAAAATTATAAATAGTCCATTATAAATTATATTTCAAAAGCTCTTGCCATTCTATTAAACGCTTTCCGTCTTTTTTTCCTCCCTTTCTTTTTTCGAAGGGGTTGGAGAGGATTAAATTGTATTTGGCCAATCTGAATATTGATCAGTGACCTGGAAGTTTAAAACAGAAAAAAAAAAAAAAAAAATTAGGATGGAGTTTTATTTCTTTAATCGCTTCAGTTAAGTTCGATATGATTATAATGCCCCTTCCTCGGACAACGTGAGCTTTGGCTGTGAAGTGAGAAAAGGTGAAATTAAATAAGGCATTTTTTCAGTTTTTTCAAAATTATTTAAAACCGACACATTCATTCTTAAAAAAAAAAATGAGGATTTTAAGGAATTTACTTAAAATGAACAACAAAACTTTGTTTATTTTACTGCAGAAATATGAATACTAGCTCTTATTAAAGTTTCGGTGATTTTCCAGTTTTTAAATAAATTCACCTTTCAGAAAAAAAAGGATGACGTATGCAGTCAAAGAATTTGTCTAAATATAGATTTCATGCTGTGAGCACACATCCTTGTGTGTCTCATCCGTATGTGTTTGGCCGATTTAAAAATCAACGATGCATTTAATCATATTTAAATTATAATCTCTTAAAAGTATTTACACTTTAAGTTGGGAAATAAGCTACTTTTTTACAATAATTATTGCAGTAGTTGAAAGATGAAGTAAAGTCGAGCAAAAGTACGACAGCCTGACATATATTTAAATTAGTAAATTAAATGTTTTAAGAAATATACAATTAAAAATAATAAATAGCAGAAATATTACACGTAGGAATGGACCTCAGAATGGCATGTGAAAATTTCATGTCGTAAATGTTTAGTAATGTAAACGTATTTTGAAGAGGAAATCATTAAGACACAGTTTCACAAAATATTTAATTTTTAGCAACCATTAATCCCGGGAAATTAACTGGTTGCCAAAGGCGGCTAATATTAGTAAAAAAGAAGTTTCTGAGAATTCGGAAATACTTTTCTCTAAGTCTATAATTGTACATGAATTTTCTCAAAGAACGTAAGCAAATATGAGAAAAATAATAAGAAGATAAAACAAATTGAGAAAACAAGAAAGTAGGCTTATTATTATAGTTACCATTAAGCACCATTTAATGACAATGTCAATTCACTTCTGTTTCTCTTAATAACATCTGGATCTTTTTCCTCATTCATCTAGAGCATTTGTTCATGACTATCATATAGATATGATATGATTATAAGATATGATAATATTTAATTCTTATCTTGCAAAAATGATATTTGTAAAAGTGTTAAAAAGAGCAGAGGTGTATGAATGTGCCTTGCAGTTCGCACAAATCACTCTGTAAATTGGCAGGATCTACTATCAAAAGTATTCTACGACATACCTAATCTCATTATTTCACCACCAAATACCAATCATCTCATACCTTTCATTTCTAACTGCAGATATGTTTTTAAGTAATAATGCACGCAGCTTTCAGTATTGGAGATAGTGAGGCCAAAATGAAATTGGTTTTTTATTAGTGATGTTGCAAAAAGCAAAATCTTAATATATTCAAGGTATCTTTTCTTTGACCTCCATACAATGCTACCACGAATTTTTGCTCTCATACACAAAGCAAGTCAAAAACTTTTCTTGGTGCAGTCATTCAAAAGGAATTGCTTTTGAGGTATATAACTGTTCTTAATTTATTAAATACTAGTCACCTTTATCGATCGTTTTATTCATTAGAATTAATAGATGTTAAATTTTAGATTAAATATTTTATAAAAATATGTCTTAAAGACTTCCTCAGCAAAAGATGTTTAAACTTCAGTTTATTATAATGTACTATTTTAGAGGCCATACACAGCTCTAAACATTGTGTTATGAATTTCCACAATTTTTGGTATAAATTTTTATAGATCCAATTATATTACAGGAAAGAACACCAGTATTTAAAAACAGGTGCACTTCAAAACTTTTTTCACCATTACTTAATTCTGAAATTAAATCTTATTTGTAAATATAACAAAACTTTAAAAAATGTTATTAAATGTTTTATACTGAAATCTACTCAACGTTAAAAAGAAAGCCTAATCTTATTATCTTGATCAGAATAAAGGAATGAAAAAATTCCAGGATGAAATATTAGAAGCTATAAGGAAATGATTTGAGTTTCGCTTCAACAATAAAACACATCGTTAAAAAATATGCTTAAGATATTTTTTAAAAAATATGATTAAAAATAGAAAAAATACATGATAAAAAATAGAACTTAATTGAAAAGATAATTGATTTTTTTGGGATTTTGTTTTAAAAATGGTTTGTTTGCAAATTTGATTCAAAAACTGTATCAATAGAATATTTCTCAGCCCACTGTGTATGTATGAACACACTCATATATATAGAGAGAGAACTTCTTTGACTGTATGAATAACTCCTTTTCCAGTGGTTTTCAAATAAATTTACCTTTCTGAAGAAGGACGAATTTATATGATAGTTGGAAAATCATTGAAATTTTAATAAAATCTATTTATATACAGTACGCTCGCAACTATCCGGCTTCCATACTATCCGGCCTAGTTTTCTTTTATCGTAATGAAATAAGAAAGGCAAGGCGTCTGTTGAGTCATCTATTAAAGACTTTTTCAGAACCTACAAACTGTAAGTTTTATCTCTCAGGGTTACCTTTTCGTATCTGTATAATCATTTATCAGTGAAAAATAAAATCAGTTTGAGCCAATTTTCTTAAGAATTAGGCCTACGATTTACGTTAATGTTTTGTTTGTTTCCTGCATTTAAGTTGAGCATTACCGAAATTTATGTCAAAATGTGAACGGTTTATATCCTTTAACTTACTTTTTCCCTAATAAATTCTTGAAACGTGCAATATAGTATATATAAACTACAGTGCAGGGCCTTTTATTTTAACTCGACTCGTTACCGACAACTGTACCGCGGCTGCGTTCACATTGAAATAAACGGAGGGCTTAGTACTCAATAAGTGAGAAAATACGTATTATAACAGTTTTTGGATAAAAACTTCGTTTTCTGGTATTTGTGGGAAAAGAAATGAATTCATAGAATTCCGGCCTACCCGGCTATTTTGTTATCCGACAACTCCTTCCGCCACATTAAGTCGGATACTTGGAAGTGTATGAAAGCACAAATTCATGCAAAAAAAATTCCCCCCTTTTTTTTTGAAAATCTGGCACCTTTTAACATTATTTCCATTGAACTTTCATTTTACTTACGCCTTCCCCGTGATCTGGGCGTTCCGGGTTCTAGTCCCGGTTTGGGCATGGTCGTTCTTCCGTTGTTCTATCTGTGAGATGTGTGAATGTGCTCTTCTGTAAAAAGGGGTTGTGCAAGCGAATGAGTGATGCGTGAGTAGCAAAGTCGTACTCTTGGCCCTAGTTGGCGCTGCTAAAAAAACAAGAGACGCTCCTCCACCGGCTTAAAATCGCTGTCTTCGTAACAGCGGGTTTGTCCATGGCAAGTCCCATAAGAAACAACAACAAAGAAATATACTGAAAATAATATGGATTTTGCAAACAAATAGAGTATACGCATCTCAAAATATGCCAACTACAGAAGATTTATAATTCTCAAATACAGAGGAAAAGAAAACATAACTGTTGTTTTTTAATTAAAAAAAGAATGTACAGGTAAAATTTAGATATCTTGAAAATGCTAAAAAGAAATAATAATAATAATAAATAAAAAATGTCGAAAAAGCGATTATCAGAATTAAAATTTAGAAAGGATTTAAAGCTCTGTTCCAAAACATGGAGCACGATAATGTTTTATGCATGCTTTATCGATCATTAATTTTATTTTTAAATTTTGCTATTGATTACATAACAGCAATAATATATACAAAAAAATGAATTATGTCGCAACGCATGTAAATATAAAATAGTAGCTACAATACAATCGGTATGCTAAATAATATACAGTAGTTAAAACAATGAAAAGGATAATTGTAAAATATGCTGAAAAATAGCTTTAAAAATTTATTAAAATCAGAGAAAAAAATTCTCGGAAATAGGTACATCACTGAAAAGCTAATTATTTAAATTTTAAATTAGTGTAAAAGATGCTTTTTTTAATTATATGCTCCGAAGCTATTGAGGGAATGCATTAAAGTTTTCATTAATTTTTAATTAAAAATCTTGCAAAATTTTTTTGAAAACCCTTAGTTTGCATATATTGCGATAGTAACTATGTACCAAAACTGATATTTCTTAAGTTCATTTTCTGCTATTAACGATTTTTTCGTTATGCATGTCACTTGATAAAATAAATTAATAATGTTAATTTACAGATTTGTTTTTATGTAAATTTACAGATTTGTTTTTATGTAAATTTACAGATAATTTTTTACATAAATTTACAAATACGTTTTTATGTAAATTTTTTTATTATTTTTTTTATGTATGATTTTTTTTATGCAAACAGGAAAACTTCCTGTTTACATAAAAAAAAAATTATTTCATGCCGCCATTTTTTAAAAGCTTAAATGCAGTGTCGGAAACAGGTGTTTTGCGCCCCCAAGGTAGTATACATTGTATTGTACCTTTTTTTAAAATAAACTTGTCAGTCTAATTACACATTTCATCCTCTTTTTAAAAACTTAATTAACATTGTTTAAGTTCGCCTGCGGCGCCAATCACCCTCGGTAAGCGAACGACAAAACCCCTTAGTTCAGACTGGGCTTTAGTGGGTGCTGGCCCACGGGATAGTTGTTCCAGCACTAAGCAGGAGATGAAACTCTCCTATCAAGGATTATTGATTATATTTACCTTTTATAAAACGAGGATGTGGTTTAATTGTGAAATTTTATAATACCTTTAACAATTTAGTTTACATGAATCAAAGCATAATTTGAAATATCTTTCCTAAGTTTTATATTAAAGTATTTAAAAAAGCACAATCCACTTCATTTATTGAGTTAGAAACAAACATTTTAATAATCTATTTTAGAGTAATTTTGTATAAATATTCATATTTTATTTATTTATTTGCGAACCGCCTTTGACAGTCAGGTGATTCGTCAGGATAAAAGTCTACTAAACGGTCAATTAAATGTTTTATGTAACTTGCTCTTAATGGCTTCAACAACAAAATATTTTCTGAACAAATTTTGTTAGATTTCATGTTAATACTACTATTTTTCCATACCATTTTAAAAGCCTTACACCGTTCTGTTCATCAGGCTTTGTATTTTACTAATTTCCTATTTATATCATTATACATCCATTTTATCGCAGGACGGAGCAACAATGTTTATAAATGTATACACTAAAAAATCTTAATAGCGTTACTTGATTTTGAAGTTAAATCTTCATTGTAAGTACAATGAAATTAAAAAGAATATTTATAAAAAATATCATGCCATATACTAGAACCTACTTATTCTACTAACCTAATAGCGTTACTTGATTTTGAAGTTAAATCTTCATTGTAAGTACAATGAAATTTTAAAAAAAAATATTTATAAAAAAATCTTGCCATATACTAGAACCTACTTATTCTACTAATAATACAGATGTAATTCATACATATATTAAACAGAATTATTATTTTTTAACTTCCAACAATGAAAAAAAAATCACGTGTTTAATAGCGTGCACATAAAATATCTTAAAAAATAATTAAATTTAAATATTTTGCAACATTTTAATTGGCATTATTAAGAGGATTTTGATTAAAATAATATAAATATCATTTTTGCGCATAAATATTTTCGGAAATTACTATAATAAAACGTCAAAATGTCGCTTAATTTTAATTAATTAAAATTCTAATCGAAATTCAAGCAAAAACACTCCGAGGTGCAAAGTATATATGCGCCAAGTTTGGAAGCTCTAGGATAAACAGTCTGGCCAGTAGAGCGACAACACGTACACCCATTCATTTTTATTAGTAGTAGATATTTACTATGACTCACGTAAGCATTGCATCCACATTTGTAAGCAATTGTATTTAAATAAATACTTTGTGTTTATAAATAATGTAATAACTAAGTGAAGCTAATGAAACAAATCACTTATAACGATATTGTTAATATTATTTAATTCACAATCACTAATGATTTAAGATTAATAGAATTAGCATTTTTTACTAATTTACTTAGTTGACATCAAAGGAAATAACTTTTTTTTTAATTGATCGCAGATTCTTAGAATCTTGCCGAATCAGTCTTATATGTTGTTATTTAGGTTATCAAATACTATACTAATGTCATATAAAACAAAAGCAAAAATTCACTCTCATGAACTTACTTCTTTTTGCCCTTGCATCTTTGTAAAAGTTTAGGAAAAAATCGGAACATGATGAATTTAAATTAGCGCTTTTCACAGGCACTGGTGATCGCCATGTTCATCTTCCACTACTGTGAAGCGAAGCAGGAAACAAAAAGCGTTTCCCCGGAAAAAGGAAACTTCCGAAAAAAAGAAAATTTGTATCGCGTTATCAGTGAATCAGAATTTCCATAAAGCCGCTTACAATCGGTAATCTGAACGATTCTCTAATTAACATGCGCGATTTTTTTTTTCCATTCATGCTACCAGCTAGTTACCTTTAGTGAGCAGCTGTTCCCCGAAGATACTGGTTTTAATTCATTTCAATTGAATCATTAAGTTCTTTAATTAAATCGTTAGCTGTCTATGTTCTGTTAAATTGTTAGATAATTAAGTCCTGTTATTTTAATTGTCTACATACATTCTGTTCATTATGCGCATGAATCTATCTAATGTAAATTAGTTCCATGGCATCATAAGGCTGTTTAAAAAATAATTGCCCAGTCCATCTATCTTTTAAATTTCGTGGTATTGTAACTTCCCATTTTTATTCGTCTTGTAAACTATACAGTCATTAAATAGAATTGTTCTTTAGTCAAACAATGGAAGAAAATGAATTTCTATATATTTATACCTAAAGCATATTGCATATAATTTTTTAAACACTCTTTCAATGTGCATTAGATTTTCTACTACTACTTAGTAACATGTTAGTTAATTCTGTTACATTCATAACCAAGATATTGTTAACAATATAACAGCCCGTCTAGATAGGCATACCTTCTAGTTCTAATTTATGTCCAGTTTATTGGTCATGAATGAAATTATGATCAATAAATGTCTTCCGCTAATTACTCTATTGTGCCTTTTTTTTTTACAATGAATTTTCTGTACAAGATTTTCAACATCGGGTTGGAACTGAATGGATTTCTCACAAATTTGATGGAAATCTGCAAATCTAGAGTAAATGCCATGTCTTAAATTTCTTCCATTCAACTTAAAGAGCTTTTGAATTATTGTATTCACGGACAGACAGGCGGATATTTCAAAAAGTGTTTTCTGTATTCAAGGAAGTCTGAAACATACAGGTCGTCAAAATTGCGAGTTCGAAGTTTTTGCGATTACTTTTTTTTTAACCGAGAAAATTTAATAGTATTAATAATTCCCTTTTTTTGTTTATATAGCAAAGGTATTCTATATCTTAAACTTCAATATTCCTTTTAAACTGTAGTAACTGCATCAAAGTCCTACTACTTAAGCTGAACACTAGTGACAGCATTTAAGTGCAGCTTATCAATATTAGTTTTTCTTTCTTCTCAATTAAAACATGGAGTTCTTTTATTGAGTTCTTTTCAATAAAAGAATTTTCTTTTGAATTTTTACTTAAAATGTTCTTTGTTTAAACAAAACAATTAAACAAACTTAAATAAGAAACAACGAAAAATGTAAAATATTTTATTATATATAAAATTAAAATTTTAAAATTATGTATATTTTATTCCAAGTATAAAAACATTAACTTAATTGTAGTCATAATGAATCCTATAAATAAATTCTAGTAGTCACGCCGAGAATGATAACCATCATGGCTATGCCTGCCTCCACCAAAGGCACTTGAACCTGACTGGTGGGCACTACTGGAACTTCCTCTTGAATATACATTCCTACCTCGGGAGCTATGGCGCCTACCATGGCTTTTGTCTTTGTCCATTTCATATTCTTCCAGCTTTTGCATCACATTCAGTTTCTGCTGGATGGCCAATCTCAAAAGAGAGTTCAACGTCCTCTTTTGTTCTTCGCTTGCCGATAGCTGCCGTTGTAGTTCGTCAAGTTGGGTCACATATTCTTCGCAACGTGCTGCAAACATTGCTCTTAAAGATGCAAAAGTAGCTGCATCTTCTTTCAGAGCTTTTAACTCATTGCGAAGCTTCATCATGGTTTCGCTAACTATTGCCTTTTCATTTTCATATTTGCTCTTAAGGTTGGCCATAGCCACTTCAGCAGTCTGTTTATTGGCTTTCAAGACCGTTCGTAATGTAGCTATCTGTTCTCTCTTGGTGGACAGCAAGGATTTCAATTTTATCACTTGCTCTTGTAGGTCTTCTACTTCAGCCAAAGATGAATGTTCTTGATTGCCAGTATGAAGGTTCTTCTGTCTATATATTTCAATGGTGTTTTCAACCGCTTTTGTGAGGTGACTGAGTTGGTCCCGAATGGTATCCAACAAACGATTACTTGGAGTCACTAACTCGCTTCTGTTTTCGTTTTTGTCTTCCTCCAATAAGATTTTTATTGCAATGTCACTCTTAAGCTTTTCTTTCAGAGTATCCAGCTTACTTGCATTCATATTAAATAACAAACTGTAAGGCTGGTCTTTATCTGATTCTGGAGACTCAGAATTAGTGTCAGTTGATCCTGCAAAAACATAAAAAATTACTACATTTCATTAAAAAATATTATAAGATTATATTAAGTATGTCACAAATATATTATTAATAAATATTTGTAAATAAGTAGATAGTAGAATAGCAGCATATTAATTGAATCAGTATTAGATCAGAATGCATGAATGCTTTAATTAAATTGCTTTTTATGTAAGAAACTAGAATTGCAATAAAAATTCACACCTTGAAATTAATTTTAAGCATAAACAATTAATTATTAACCAAGTTTAAATGAAGTAGCATGGTATTATAAAAAAATTCTTTAATTTAATATATAAATTTTAAATTCTAGTATGACAAGTTTTATTTAACCTTCCATTGGGCGCAACTAATCTGTGAGATGAAGTCACATTAATTGAGTACTCATGTATACTCAAATACTCATACTAAATATACTCAAATGTAAGTGAAAAGTTCTGTTTAATATGTTTTTTTTAACATACATTCAAAAATTGCATTAATTGAGTACATTAATCTCTTAGATGAATTGCACCCGATCATGTTAGAATTTGCATTGTGCCCGACGGAAGGTTAATTGAATTTTTTTACAAATATAGAATCGATATTTCATAATTGAAAAAGTGAGATCCAGAACAATTCCAGGGAGACACAAATTTATTTTTGGTATTAGGATGTTATAAATATTATCAAGCTTTACATTGAATTATTGATGAGAAAAATCACCTATAAAATATAGAAGTACTAGTGTTTAGCTGTTTCATTTTGAAAGAAACCAGTCAAAAAATTTGATAACAAAGAAGAAAATACAAATGTTAAAAATAAAACATTTATTTTTCTTCCTTTTCTGATACTATACTTTTTAAAATGCATTTAATTTTCAATATAAATACATGTATAGGATCTCAAATAAACATAATTTATTTATTTTACCTGAATTAGGTATCAATCTGTTATATGAATTAGACATACAAGGTTCAGTAGAAACATCACTCAAAACCTCCAAAAGACACTGGCTTCTATTTAGTAAAATTTTTAAGAATAATTTACAACTAAATCACAGACTATCTGAACTAAGCATTAATCCTTTACAAAATGATCAGCATAATTTTCTGCTGGAATGCTAATTAATTATTTTAATTTTTTTTTCATTTTTACAGTGAAATACTTTCTTTATCACTGAATAATTAATTTTTTAGATATTTATATGGATAAATATTAACTAGTGAAACCAGACACTTGGGGATTTACCATGTTATTAATTAAGCTCAAGGCATTTCCTATGTAAATAAATAAAGAAGACATTACAATAAGATTTGAAAGTTTAAAAGTAAGATGTAATATTTTTTATTTTATTTGAGATACATTAAATAGTTGTACAAGAATAAAATAGGAAATGCAAATTTTTACAGTTCAAAAAGATGAGCTAAGAATTTTTTTAATTTGACTTTATTTCTATAGAGCAACACAGCAATGATCCAATTATTAGAAAGCAGAAATGGATATATTTACATATGTAGAACTTTAAAAGAATAGGATAAAGCTCAGAAATAAAGCAAAACTGAAGTCAGATATATACAAAAGAAATTTAATTTATGAAATTAAGTTTAATGAATTACACACAAAAAATAGTAAGTAAAAAATAGTAATGTACTATAAAAAGTAGACTATAGAAAGCTGTCAATGATGTGAGATTTACATAAAATGAAATCACAAATTATGTGCATGCAGATGTTTTAAAATTGCACATGAACAAAATAATAACTTATAAAATAATATCCCAAAACAAGCTTCTCTCTTTGTAAAGGGAACATCAAAGTCCTCGACTATAATCCTACTATTAATTTCCAATTTTGACATTTTCAAACAAAATCGATTTGAATAATTAGAATTCTACTGTGTATCATGCAATCTTCGATTACAATCATTAAAAACGTTTTCCTTATAATCCATGATTATTCAAAAAGGACGCGTTTCAAATGCAGCAGAAACAAAGAATAATAGGGAGGAGACTGACAGAAGTCAAACAGCAGCAAATAATCAGGGGAGTCTCCTTTTTAATGAAGTTTATTGAATGAGTTATTTGACTGACTCAACATTTTAAAAGAGGTTCATAATGTCAAACCCGCAAGTGTCTTGAGACAGTCATAATAAAGAAAAGAACCTGAAGAGGTTTAACTTATGCACTGAACAGCTCAGGAGGAAGAGAATTTTCATTACATATAAGAAATTGACAATCATCCATGATTGTTAATCATAAAATACTATTACAAAAACTTAATTGCAAATAAGGAAGTGTTTTAAAAGAAAAAAAAAATGAACACCTTTCTTTTCTATAAAAAAGTGAATCAACAAGCTTTTAGTACAAAAATTTACTGAGTCAGAACTGTTTGTGCACTATCTATTGTATTTCTCATCTACTGTAAGTAAAAATCATTGTAAAACATTTTCTAGTCCATTTGTTCCTTTTTTTAAAAAAAATCAGTCTTGAGGATTATCATTTGACGAAATTTGATTAGTCACAATTGCTTTATTATACAATTCAGCAGATAATCATAAATTTACCACATATAAAAAAGTATAATCTATATTTAAATATTCTACTAACCATATAAATATATATATGAGCAAAATGCAAAATTTGTGTTATACTAGATTTTTTTTCCCTTAAACACTTATGATAAAAACCGGCAGTAGGATATACTAAAGGATTTGAATAATAAGAATTTAAATTTTAATTAAAATAAATTTCACATACTTAAACTTTATTGCATATTCCTTTAATAATACATATCAAATGATTTAGAACAAACCTGTAATATGAGATCCTTTGACATGATCCAACATGATTCGACTTGGTGTTTCACCGTTTACCATACACACATGATGATACAATTGAGCAAGCTCTTCCGATACTGCAACAAGATCATCCTAAAATAGAGATTTAAATATGAGGTTAGAGTTACTGCCAACATACAAACAAATACATTAAGATGATTAAAAACAAAATCTGGATAATTAGATTTCAATGAAATTAAAAAAAAAAATGTAAATGAAACTTACTTTAATATATATAGCAGTTAAGTATAAACCATAAAAAAGTAACTCAAACTGAATTGTATTAATAATTAATCACAGCAATTGGCTTATATTCATAAAAAAATATACCTGAGTGAAATTCAAAGCAAATCTGGCTTCTTTGGCAATTTCTCCCATAATATGCAAATCATCTTCTAATTCCCTGACTTTGTTGTTATAAGTTTGCACCTGTAAAAAGGTCAAAATATTTAGGTGGTATTTTTTATGCCAATTTCACCCAAATAAGCACACTAAAATAATATTGACTTTAGCAAAATTAAAATAAAGTAAAATATTCACAAAATTTCCTGTTAAAATCTTTATATGCACAAATTTTCTTATACAAAGTGCATGAATTTTAGGCACAGCATTTACTGATTTAAGAAAATATTGATAATTCAGATATCACCTACTAATACATTAAAATATATAAGAGATTATTAAAAAAAGAACCCTATGCAAAAAATACCTGTATTTTCAATTCAGCAATTTCATTTCTTAACTGGGAATTCATTTCTTCTTCATTGATGACAGCACCCTGCTCTTGTAGACCTTTAACATCATTCTGCAACTGTTCTACTTGCTGAACAGCTAATTGATATCGCTGCTCATGTTTTGTCAATAGATGTTTCAAACGAGATATTTCTGGTATATCCTAAAAAGAGAAAAACATTGAGAATATGAGGATTTATTACTTTTTTTATAAATTACAAAATTCATCAAAACATGGACATGTTTTTGTAATAGAAGTTACAAAAAAAGAAAAAAAAACATATAATGAAATATAATTGATATAAGTGTAAACACAGCAAAAGTGGGTAAATTATTTTTGTTCTCATTTCAATATCAATAATTTAAAAGTTGTCTGTCATCAAATACATAAAATAAGTTAATAATGCTACTTGTAAGAAATTAAAAAAATGAATAACTGTTTTTGTGATGGTTATTTATATGCCAATATTGAATTATTCAAACTTTGTAAAGCACCAAAAAAAAATAATGAATAAAAACACACCATCACATAATTTTACTAATCAATTAACTTGCATTCATTTAATTGCATGTATTTTCATTTAAATTAATGTTTACAATGCAATTAACTTTTAAAATTAATTTACAAATAAGTTTTAAACAATACAGAAATTAAATTTCTCTGATGCCATACCTTTTCATTATCTTCTAAGTTGCTTCCATCTTCTATTTCTGCTAATTTACCATGAAGAGCTATTAAGGCATTAATATGTTCTACCATTTGATGGACTCGACTGTTTTGATCATTAAGCTCCGCTTTTGTTTTTTCTAGCTGCTGTTGTGCTTCTTGAAGACGATTGGATAGTTTTGATTTTTCATTTTCAGCCTAGAAAGTTCAAAGTACAACAATGCATAATTATGGCAACATAATTACAAGTCAGTTTAATGATTCTGATCTTGCAATACTAATTAATATAAACCTTATTGTTATATCTTAAATTTCTATAAAACGTTGCCAACGTCCAAAATATTAGATGGCAAAAGCTCGAAGTAAATGAACAATATTTAAAAATAAAAAAAAGTTATACAAACTAGATAAATTAAAAAAAATATATAGTACAACTTAGAAGCAAAGAATCATCAAATTATTTCAAAGAATAAAAAATATGTTTCAGTCAATTTAATGCATCATGTAGTATCATAACTAGTATCCCTACTGATATAGAAAATTTCATTTCTAGTTTATTGTTTATACAATACACTTTTAGGCATCATAAAAAAGCATTTGTGAAATTCTAAATGCATAGTTATAAAATATATTTTACAAATTTTGAAAACTCTCATCAAAACCAAGGGTCTGGGGGCAGTTACATAAATTAATTCTAATTCATAAAATTCATTCTAATAGGAATCAATAAATTCATTGCTCTTAATTTAACATAAAGGTGAAAAAATTACATATTTAAATAGATTAAAAAATAATGCAACCAATAACAAACAAATTTAGTTAATGAAATATAAAAAAACATTTATTCTTAATATTTTATTAACATCATTCATAACCGATTTTTTCATAAATCATTAATAAGAAAGTAGTAAGCATAATAAGAACTATAAATTAAAAAAAAAATTCTACCAATAACTTAATTTTTAATTTAAACATGCTCACAAATTTGTTTCATTGCAAATGAAAACTGTTTCATACTTACTGCTTCAAGCTGCTTTTCTAATTTGTGTATTTCTGAAAGGTGGAGCTCACTGAACAAATCACCAACAGTTGAAGATTGTGGTTTTGATACATTATCTTCTGGAATATTCGTTTCAATTAATGCATAGATAGAATTCAACCAAAAATTACTAAATTATGCATAAATCATGAAACATATAAATTAATCAAGTATAACCGAAACAAAAAGGAAAAACTGTAAAAAAAATCCAAATTTTGAAAAAATTATGTATATTTATTTTTCACTTTCTCCTCTCTAATTAATTTAAATCGTATTTTTAATCATTTATATTTCAGTATTAAAAGGAAAACGATAAAACAAAGCATAAAATTTTTACACATATTAAGTAAGAAAATATAACATTAGCAAAAATTAATAGATGAAAAAAAATAACATTAGGAAAACACACATACACAAAATCCGGCCAGAAAGTAAAAAAGTTACAGTATTCATTTCACACAATATGATAGCTATATAATTATTATACAATGTTAAAAAAATACATACTATCAGTTCCTGTCAAAGATGTTAAAGTTGTATCATTTTCGCCATCTTCATCAGACTGATCTACATGATCTTGATTTAGATCTGCATTAAAAATAACAGAAAATATGTCAAAAACAAATTTACTACTAACACAAAAATAGACTGCACATACATATAGGGAATGAAAAAACAACAACAATATACATATCTTGAACAAAAACTCAAGTTTCTTTGCTTTGTTATTAAGTCCTAGAAGATAAAATTAAGACTTCTGTTAACTCTTTGAAGCACACAATAAAAAACACACACCTCTAGTTGCATAATTTTTTTTATTGTAAAAAAAAAAAAATATTCATTTTGATAATTTAACGAAATACATTACTCAAAATAAAAAATAATAATCAATAAGTCCTCTTTTAAAATGTTGGTCCCAATACTACAAAATTAGTATAAAATATGAAGTAACATTTAAAAAAAATTTATTATAAAACAATTTTTTTACTCATATAAACCAACATATACTGTTATCAGCAACAGAAATTCACTGCAGCACACAATGCGCCAACCCCAATCACAGCAACATACACAACTTACTAATGAATCTTGATCTGTATCGATTCCCCCCCCCCCCACTTATTTATGCATTTATTGTTGGTGCATAGCATTACCAATTGAATGAAAGACTTCAAATTTTTGAGGTGGGTTAAAATATATCCCACCATGCTTAAAAAACTATGAAAAAAGTGAGACAGTTTTTAACTCACCAAACCTCAAAGAGTTAATGAATCAGAGATAATTGATTATGGTGAAGTAAATACAATAAAAAGCAACACATAACAATTATTAAACAAAAAAAAAAAATTATGTATTTTGAAAGTATATAGATACTTTGCTTAAACAATATGCTTAAAAAGTTACAAAAAAAAGCCATTGAATTTGGAAAATATATTAAAAAAATTATATGGAAATATAATCTCTCAAAATGCAGAAATAACATAGATTAGAAAAAGGATTGAATGTATTGAAAAAGTTTATATTTCTTTACCTTTGTCTATTATTTATATCAATGAACTTTATTTATTAAGCATTTTCAGAATAATTTTAAATAAAAATAAACTTTTACTTTAATGTAAGAAAAAAATTTATAATTCTTCCTTTTTCATAGACGCCTATATTACTGGAAGTTTTAATTAATAGAAACATCATAACAATACAACTTAAATAAATCTTACAACTTGTCAAATTACTACTTTTATACTATGATTCATCATTTCATATATTTTTGAATGAATGCATTCATAAAAAAATTACAAGAATAATCCATGAAAATATAAAACTGCTGTAATAAATGCAATACGCTAAAAGCAGTATTTTGCATGCAAACAAAATAATAATAAAAAAAAAAGAGTTCTTAATTATTGCACATAAAATCAGATAGATTAAAAAATGACCATATAAACAATGACATTAAATTAAGTGGATTTTAAATGCGCCACTTTAACTTTAAAGTAACAAAGTTCTTGCCTTCCATAAGAATATTTATAAATAAAGAATTTTATTCTTTTTTACACTGTACCTATATGAGATTGAAAAGATGCTTTCAATTCTTATATATCGACTAGTACTGGAGAACTGAAACTGTAATGCTTTCCCTTATACAAAGTTCAAATAAAATTTTTTAAGAAAGTAACTCACAAAAAAGAAATATATAATTAGGGAGTGTTACTTCATACAAGTTCATGGAAATAATTATTCAACAAATATGTTATTATTATTTTTTTTTAATAATCTGGATATTCTAATGTTTTAGAGGATAAGGTTTTGTTTTTCCATCAAACAAAGTAATATTAAATAAATGATAAGTGCATTTTTTATTTTAAAGTAATAATAATAATAATAATTTCTTAAATAACAAAAATGTGAGAAAATGTACAGAAATGTAAATTTTTTTCATCACTTTTACTCTCTCTTTATTTATTTATTTTTTTTTTCCTTTTTGCCAAAATGAATTAATATTCTCATGCTTAGCTCATATATAAAATAATCCATCAAATTAAAATTATAACCTTTTTTTTATAAAATATAAAATGATTACTAAACTGCTTTAAAAATTCATTCCACATTAGTGAATCCAGCTATAATATTACTCAATGATTAATAATGATTGATAAATACTTAATGCTGATGCAATGCGAACATTTATGCAACATTATTTACATATAAGTAATAATATGTCATACATTCTTGTCTTACATTCATTTATGTTTCTTCTCGAAGGTTTACAATTTTTTTATTAAAACATTTATCAAATAAAAAAAATCTCTTTATAGTAAAAAAAAGAATATTCTTTTAATATTAGAAATAGAAAAGAAAATGAATGAGTCCAGAAATAGTTGGATGAAAGAGAAGATATTTTCTACACAGCAACAAACATACTAAATTTCAGTTTTGAAAATCTATTATAAATAAGCATTCTTTGTTTAGTTTTCAAAAAACAGCATGAATTCAGATTTTATCAACTAATCATAGTTCTGAATGAGCATTTTCTTATAGCTGTAAAAATTTATAACAAAGCACTTTTATAATCCAATTATTTACCCATACTTTTTATAACAAATTCTTGTTAACAGTAATATATTACAAATGCTCCATGCTTTTAATTTTTCTAATAAGTTACTACCATTTTATCATGGATGTTAATTAAATTGAAAAAGAATTGGTGAAGTTTTTCCACAGAAAAGTACTGTTATTATAATTTGATGGGCAATATTATGATATTGAAATTTAGATACAGAAATTGACATTTTTTACATGTATTAATATTAGTTTACTCATAAACAATCAGATTTTGAAAATTACTTTTCATTTTATGTTGATGCAAACTTTTCATTTCTAAATAAACAAATGAAAATTTTTTGTTTGAAAATTATTCCAAATAAGTTTATTTTTTAAATTAGTGAAAAAATTATGTATGTTATTCTGTGCTCATGTATATTTTAATATTAATAAATAAGAAATAAGATTCTTAAATGACTTAAGAATTAAAAAATTATTCTAGTTTAATTTACACATCATTTTTATCTGTTATTATTCCGAGGAAAGTTCATGCAACAAAACATAAATCTGCTTACCTAACAGCACATGAAATTTGGATTTTGTTTTCAAAGAACAATATGTTAAAGTCAATTAATGAAATCATAATGCAAAAGAATGCCAGCGTGCAAATTATAATATTAATTATATTTTAACAACATGTTAGGACTATATATTTGAAATTTCTTTTCGTGTCAGTTCTGTCTTTTGTAAAATTATTTATAAATCATTCGATTCTTTTAAACCAAATTACTAATTTTTAATTAAATTTATAATTAATTTATTTTCTATTTCACTTTTAAAAAGGATTATAGTTAAGAAAATAACCCGTACACTATAACATGAAAAAAACAACAAGATTAATATTTATTTATCATTTCATTGAAAATATTTTGATGAAGAATTGCACAATGAAAAGAACCAAAATTTGTTTATAGATCTCAAAAATATTTATCAACATATTCATGCATGAACATGCTTTATAAACAAGTGTAAGAGTTTTAAGTAATCTTAAGAAGTAAAACTGATTCCTAAAATCACTACCTTTCAAAATAATCAATTTTTAGTTTGCAGACATAAGGAAAAGACATCTAAAATCTTAGTGGTCAATAATATTGTCCTAAAATAACTGAAAATATCATACAGTGTAGAGAAATATGCTTTGCATTTAAAGCGATGGCCAAAGAAAATGAATCAATATTGCTTAGTTGCAAAAATATTTGGGGGGGGGGAGAAAATTCTAAAATTGAAACATAAGATTTTATGATAAACTCAATGGAATTTACAATAAAAGAACTCTTTTGAAATTAGTAATGCAAACTACTGGAAAGATAGCAATCAAATGGCTAACATTTTTTAACAGCTTACACAATATTTCATGAATATAAATCAGAAAATACACATTTAAAAAAGTCTCCTAAAAGTATAAAATCCAGAAATAAAATAATGTTCTTTCTTTTGCAGCACCAAGAATTAAAACTGACTAGTCTTCACAATTACAAAAAATAAAGCATATCTTGCATATTCATTCAAAGTTAATTAATCAAACTTAATACAAAAATACTTTTAAATTTGCAACAAATATTTTAAATATTTTTCATTTCCATGAAATTTTTTAAAACATTAACAGCAATAAATCATTATATTGATAATTTAAATTGAGAAAAGTACCATCAAACCATAAAAAGAAAGAGGAGATAACCAATTTATCAGCTTAAAGAAATTTAAAAACACATTTAACACTATGAATATAACCCTCGGTCTATAAAATATAAAAATAATATATCTTTATTTTAATGTTTACTCTTTTGCATTCTGAGAAGAAAATCCAAAAATTAAAAGTAAGAACTATAAAATTATAATTATTTATGACCAACCAAGATTAATTTTGATTTAACTATAAAAATCAAGTTAAAAAACAAATATTAACACACATTTATGTTAATAGTTCATGTACTGTAATTAAATAATAAGTATATGTTAAGTGATTGCTTTATAAATCTTACCATTCCTCCTTATTTACTACAGAAAATTGTATTCTTTGATCAGTGAGGTAAACTAATTTTCTGTCATTATTGTAAGTATCAAAACTACATGAAATAAAGTTAAGAATTTTAGAGAATAAGTAAAATGTAGAGAAATATAAAAACTTAAGGAATCTTTAATTTCTAAGTCTACATATTTCACCAAAGATTCATTTCATAATTAAAATATTTAATTTAAAAAAAATCAAAGACAAAAAAAGAAACATTTTCTTTATCAATTACAATTTCAAGCCTTCACATTTTAACAAATAAAGTAATCAGATTGTCGACTAAATGATAACTTTTTTTATTCTAATTATGATTTTGCAATGACAATGAATACTTTCACTTCTCTCTAAATTTGGATTGATATTCAAGATATTTATTTATGCAACTATTCTTTTCGCTATCTTGTATGATTGTCCCAAATTATTCTTCAAATTCTTCCTCAATCATAATTCCATCTATGAGGTTGAACAGTTTGATCATTGAACTAATCTTAAAGAGTGCAAGTGAGGAAAATTTTCAATATTGGTCATTCTTCCTCTTAATACCATCAGGGTGGTGGTGACTTAGAACAGAAATGAAAATGAAAAGCTCCCATTATAATGATTAGTTCTCCTCATTTTGGTTGGCACATTAATAGTGTGTAGTTGAGTTATATCCTGCTGAAGACAGGATGTGCCTTCTATGGGAGGGATCATATCATAGTTGATGATGGCCCTTAGAACTCAACCATAGTTCCTTCCAATTGCTCTTTGAAAGATCTTGATCATTCAGTAATTCCATACATCTTCGGATAAACTGGTGGCTCAGTTACACTTATTTATTCTTCCTCATGTACATTCAGGCAGGATGAATAATATTCCAATAGGGTTATTCTCTCTCTCTTTTCATGCCAGCTTATCTAATTCTTGAATAAAAAATCTATGAGTTTGAGTGCATCTTCCACTGCAGCATCAGCAATTCTATTCATTAACAAGCAAAATTATATTTACTGATTCTTTCAGAATACTTTAATTAGTCACTTTTCAAACATTTTTCTTTTTAAAAAAATTTCTCTGGTTATGGTTTATGTATCCAACTAATCTAATACATATTTATCAAGTTTAGTGTTGCAGTTTTTTGCATTAAACAAAATTATATTATTCTGAACCATCACATCAAAAGATATCTTTTCCCTTTCATTAAGAATTTTAGCTTCAAAAGGTTGGCTACATGATTAATTGAAACTTAACCTATTTACCATCTATTTTATAAAGTTATAAAATATTTCCAATTCAAGCAATTTAAACATCAAGTAGGAACAATCTTGTACATAGTTACAATGAATCATTTAAGTGCAAACATGCATAATTAACTCAAGCACAAAATCATTTTTTAGTAGGCACAAGCATATTATGACACAAATACTTTGTATTCTCAATAAGAGAAAATGATAATTTACGAAGTGGTAACAGAAGCAGACTTTACTGCTAAATCTTAAAATTGTTAAGGCATAGTACAAATTTATAAATAATTTTTTTAGATCTTTTTCACAGATTAAAATTTTAATAAATTATATAATCCATTATTACTTTTTTGGTTTAAAATTAAATGTAAAAAAAATAATAACTTAATTTTTTTTCAAATTAATAATGCATTACCTAAAGCATCATTATTGCTTTTTATTTATTTTCTTTAGTAAGTGAATTTACATGCTCTAGAATTAATTTTTTTTTAACTGCTCAAAAATTAACTTATGATTTTTCTTGACATCGACTAATAACTTTATTAATAAGTCAATTTATAACATAAATTGACTTATGACTTTTAAATTGCTCAACATGAAATTTTTCGAACATATTTGTATTTTTAAAAACAAATATGTTCTAAAAATTTAATATTGTATGATGCATCATAAATAAAAAGAGGCATTTTATTTTGATTTATCAGAATACGGAATTCATCAAATTTTCTACATAAGTTTAAAAAAAGGTTACATTACAAGTGTCAAAAACAAAGTTTCAATCTCCTCCCTTTTTTTTTTTTAATAAAATTTGTTTTAAATTGGAATTTTTTTTTATTTTGCTTTAATAAAAAACAGCAGAATTTGACATCAAAAGAAATAAAATACTGTGTTAATTAGAAGAATTAAAATTTTAGTATGTTAACTATCATACAGTTCAATAATTTTGCTGTAAATCAAAAGAATTGATTTTTTCAGTATGATCAATCAAAAATAACTTACAATTGCATTTGTAATTAAGAATACAATCAAAAGAATTCATCAAAGTTAACACAATTAAGCAAAAATATCTTTAAAAAGCCATTATCATATTCATTAGAACATCTGCCTTTTAATTTTG